>NW_027070216.1:62383-147184 GCF_002906115.3 Quercus suber
TTTTTTTTTTTTGTTTTTGTTTTTTTTTTTTTTTTTTTTTTCTGCCGCAGCTGTTGACTTTGGGGGACAAAATTACTGTGCGTGTACTGTGTGTGTACTGTTTACGTACTGTTTATGCAATATTTAATATTAAAAGTGGTCCCACAATACTATTTACACATTTAAAAATTATTTTGCTACAGTGTTTTCAGCAACAATCAGTTTTATCAACTTTCAGCAACAATAAGTACTATCCAAACGGACCCAGAGTAGCAAGCTTGGCATGCGTTCTTATCGTTTGGATGATACTAAAATGACCTCAAATAATCTCTCGTTCTCCAATTACTAGGATTATACTTATTATTTCTTTAGGCAAAAAAAAAATCCAGATTGTACCATGGTGCATCATTGGTGTGATGGTTACTCTACCAATATAAATACTTGTGAGATGTAGAAGGTAAGAGTCGGAATTCAAGTCTTCAGGAAAAAGTTTCACACACATATACTTAGACTATACCAAAGTATAATTTCTATCTTGTAAAAAATATATTAAAAAATAAAAAATAAAAATAAAAAAAATAAAAAAACCTGGATTGTAATTGTACCTACTTTAGAAAAACAAAACGACTTTAGATCCCCCAAAAAAAAAAAAAAAAAAAAAAAAAAAAAAAAAAAAAAAGGACTTTAGATTGTACACGTAAATATAAAAAATCGGGTATATTATGTGGTGTGGACTGCGCGGAGTTTTGCGCCTCTACATTCGATTCATGCGTACGATACATACTTTTGGACAAAGTACCATCTCTCTGTGACTTAGCTGGTGCCTTTAATAATGGATTACCAAACAATCCTAACAATCAATGACTCCATGTGGTGGGGAGTTGAGACCCTGAGAGATTATTCTTCATTTTGATGTAAAATATCTAGGAGGAGCAAAGAAAGAAATCTGAGGAGGAGCTTATGTAAATGGACCTTAAAGAGTTGAGTAGTTATACACATAATGTATAAATAAATACGATATGTCTCGTGAGCACATCTAGTCAATTGTTCAAGTTTTATAAAGGAGCACATGTATACAGTTTTTTTTTTTTTTAGAATATTTTAGTGTTTTAACTTATGGCGTCTGCTTCGATAATAGTTATTTATTATAAGACTAAGACACCAATCAATTTTTGGTGCAGGTAAGGATTGAATCCCAAATCTTTTATACAACCATCAAAGATTTTACCAACTGAGCTAACCGAAACTCACATATAGTTTAAGAGTCTGTAGAAAGTAGTAACTTTGAACATGTTTAATAATACAAATGTTATGATTTTGGAAATAAAGGGTTGGGAACCACCAAAATCTGTTTGTTTGGGCTTTTTTTTTTTTTTTTCTGAAAATTGTTTTTACTTTTTTATTTTTAAGTATGGCATTTTTGTAATATTTTGATATCAAATTGTGAGTTCTAATTAAGTCAACTAATAAAATCTCTTCTCGTTGAATAAGATGTCTGAGTTTCAATCTTTACCTACACCAAAAATCAATCAATGTCTTAATTTGATGATAAAAAACAATCATTAAGAACAAATGTATATATATAAAAAAAAAAAAAAAAAAAAAAAACAAAAACAAAAAAAAAAAGGAAACGCGCCGTGCCTCTGTATCCAAACCCTCACATAATCTTCTTATGGTGTTTTGTTTTGTTATGCTTTTGACAATAAATAACAGAATTTGTTATCAATATAGTAAAGATCATAAAAAAAGCGTTGCCATAACATAACCACATGCATGATTACCTGTCAAGAACTAAAACCTTTTAATATTATGAGAAGTTTAAGTTAGCCCAAAGGGAAAAAAAAAAGAAAGAAAGAAAGAAAGAAAATAAATAGAGCTATGCTAAATACACTGAATTATAAATATAAAATTTCACACCACATTACAGTAGACTAGGAGACTTGGAGTCCACCACAATACAACATTGTAAAAAAATGTGAAATTTTTTTCATTGGTTATAGTCTTCTAGAGTTTCTCAAAAATGAAAAAGAGAGAAGTTTAATTATTGAAAAAATCTAGAGACAAATAATAAACCATCAAAAAGGGAAAAAAGTTAATAGATGTATTAAGGACGTTAATTTAAAAAATATTTTTAGAAAATTTTTATGAGAAAAGAAAAAAATAATTGATTTTTTTAATAGATTTTTATATTTCCCATAAAAATGATGGTGAGTTATATGAAAAATTTATGTCTAGCATGACTCTTAATTATTTTAAGAAATAATGACTGACATGTTTATTAAAAGCTCTTAATTGTTTTGAGAAGTAATTATTGTCATATTTATTAAAAGCTCACTAAAAAATACAGAGAAAAGAAAAGCTTCTTCACCAAATTGACGAAAGATCAAACAAAATTGACGAAAATCTAAAAAAAGTTTTTGATTAAGATAGATTATGAGTTTTGAAAAACATAACCCCCCTTTAAAAATTATCCCACCAAACAAACCCAATGACCTATCATAGATGAAACGGTGTTATGAGTATATAGATTGAAATGTTTTAGTGATATGAGATTTTGTGTGCGTTTGATATTGACTTATTTAATTTTTTTTTTTATTGCTTTTAGTTGAATATGTACTAAAAATACTCATACTTTAAAAATGTGAGGAAAAAAAAAGATTTTAAAAATATGTAGTAAAAAAATATAAGCTCCTTCACCAAATTGATGAAAGATCAAACAAAATTGACGAAAAGCTAAAACAAGTTTTTGATTAAGATAGCTTATGAGTTTTAAAAAGACAACAACCTTTTAAAAAATATCCCACCAAACAAACCCAATGGCCTATCATAAATAAAACAGTCTTATAAGTATATAGATTAAAATGTTTTTAGCGACGATGAATTTTACTAGTTATATTAATTGAAGTCTAGAACCCATATATTTGTCAGAGGTAATTTCTATAGATAAAAAACTTGATGCATATATTAAAAAAGAGTAACATGGCAAATTGTTACCAATGAGTAAATAAGTAATTTAAGTAGTGAGCTTAGATTGTAATTAATAAAAGCTTAGTAGTTAAGATTTGTTGTAAAAATATTATAAAAATATTGTTTGCTTAGTATTATTATTTAAAAAATTATACCTTAAAACTCATATTTTCTTTATATTTTTTTTTGCTAGTCGTTTAGCAGTCAGCACAATTGTCAGTATTGTGTCACATAGCTAAATATTTTCAGCAAAACGTAATTCTTTTTCGGCTCTCTAATATAGTTTGGATAAACCAAAGATATATCTTATCTTGAAGCACAATCTTATTACAGCAATTCCAGGGATATTCTAAGGATAGACTTTAATTTCACATCTTGCTAACTAATGGTAAGTTGTAAAAATTATGACAATAAGTAGAAACCAACTTCACTCTCAAATTTGGTATGTCAGTAAAAGTATTGATTTTAGTTATTCTTCTAATCTTTAGTTGTCTGGCCAAACCCACCATCTATAAATATCCAACCAAGTTCTGACATATATGCTTTTTGTTTTTGGAAAGGCATTCTGACATATGCTAATGAATCAAGACAATGATGGAATCTTAGACTTATTTGTTTTTTCAAAATTTTAATTTAAACATTTATTTATAGCGGTCTAGCGTGGAACTTTTTGGTCCCGTTTTCCCATGTTGCGTATTGGGAGTAGAATATCAATCAATTAAAAAAAATAAAAAAAATTTGAAGGCCCATAAACACCACGCACTCTCATATTAATTTTTTTATAGTTCCGGTTAATGTGCCATCTTAAAAATTTTTTTATGAAAAATTAAAAAAGTTGTCAAAATAGTTAATTATTATTTTTTATATATTTTTTAAAATAGTTTAGTAAATCTTTTTTTATGGGTAAAATATCATTTTCGTCCTTAAACTATCACAAAAGTTCGTTTTTCGTCCCTAAATTTTCAAAAGTTCTATTTTCGTCCCTAAACTATCACAAAAGTTCATTTTTCGTCCTTAAACTTTCAAAAGTTCTATTTTCATCCTTAAATTTTCAAAAGTTCTAACGGAGTGCTGACGTGGTTTGACAGAGTGCTGATGTGGGAGGGACGAAAATCAATACGTTTGGAAAAGTTTAGGGACGAAAATAGAACTTTTGAAAGTTTAGGGACGAAAAACAAACTTTTGTGATAGTTTAGGGACGAAAATAGAATTTTTGAAAATTTAGGGATGAAAAACGAACTTTTGTGATAGTTTAGGGACGAAAATGATATTTTACCCTTTTTTTATTGTAAAAAAATATTTTTTCATAACAATTTCATATATTTTGATTTATATACCATCTCATTATTGGCACATTATAATCTATTATAATTAATATTTTTAATTACTTGCATGTGACTTAGTAGACATATTAGGTATTGTGAAAATGTTATTAATTTTGTTATAAAACTAGTTTTATTGTTTTTTCACTACATTCCATTTAGGTTTGTTTTGTTGTAAATTTTTTTTTATGTACAATTTTTTTTAAGAAAAAAATAAAAAAAAGTTAATTAAGATTTTACTGTAAAACAAACATTGCAAAATATTGACAATATATTCAAAAAAAATTTATAACAAAACAAATGAAGAATATTTTCATAACAAACTGAGATTGTGATTCACCAAAGTGGTGAATTAAATAAATAAATATATCCAAAATGCCAACTTATGATAAACTTCTTGTGCAAATGGAATGAAATTTACTGCGTGCTTGACTTTGTGAACTAGTCTCATTTCCTTGTAAATCCTAACTAGGCAAAATGGAAAAGGGGGCTGAACCTAAAAATGTAGGAAAAAGATTTAAAAAAAAAAAAAAAAAAAAAAGAAGGAAAGAGAGAGAAGAGTAGTTTTTTGTTTTGATCATGTTTTAGGCGTTGAAGCAAAACATGTCCAAAGTGGACCCCAGTGGACAATCTCCTGCCTTTTCTAGGTGCCCACTGACCACGTGGTGCTCGAGATTGGAGAATGAGGTCTCACAAGAGCCGCGTTTGACGCTTCAAGGCAGAAAGTTACGAAAAAAATAAAAAAATAAAAAAATAAAGAAGCAGTAGAAGACAAAGTACCATTAACAGGAAAAAAAAAGAAAAGTACTGAAAAACCACTAAAAAATCAACTAATATTTTAAGAATATTGATTCAAGTAGTGTTTTTAAAATTTTTTTATGGCAAAAAATAAGCAATTGACTTTTTTAATAATTTTTTAATATTTTTTTAAAAAATAATATTAAAACTTTTTAAAAATAATTTATTAATAAATATCTTATCCGTCTTAATTCTTTTATTAAGTAAAAACTGTTATATTATTGTACTATTAAGAAGTTACAATAACATACATCTAAAAATGTATTTTCACTATTTTACAATTATAATTAAAAGTGATATTTAAACTTTCTTAAAATAATTTATTAATAAATACTTATCTTAACGGCATTAACCGAAAACTGTTATATTGTGCTATTAAGGAGTGAAGATAACACATGCCTGAAATCTTGTTTTCACTATTCTTCCATTATAGTTAAAACAATGCTTACAGATTTCAAAAGATGGTGTTTATAATTGTAAACTGGTGTTTTCACTATTCTATAATTACAATTAAAACAATACTTACAGATTTCAAAACACAAATGTAAAAGAAACAGTGCTTTTACGAAATTCAAAACATAATATATAATTCCAACTGGAGCCGAAGAGGACAGTGTGTAACTCGTGTGGTATGCTACAACATTAAGCGACTATAAAGTGCCAGCACAAACAATTCGAGCCAATCCCAATTGACCGTCTTTGGGTGTCGTTCTGCACTCAACTTCCTTCTATTTCCATTTCACTTTCTCTATAAATAAAAAAAAAAAAAAAAGTTGAGGAAGAAAAGAAGTAATAATAAAAAAAACAATGCCCTGTCACATCCACACTGAGTCCATTTCCATGTGCCCACTACTCCCCAATCGACCCAAGGTCTAGGGTTTTCGAAGACCACCCCTAACCTCTAACCTTCAATCTCCGATTTTAGATTTAACAATTCAATCTCTCTCGCTCTGTCTCTCACTTCCCCGAATTCGGGCATGGAAGAGCAACAACAGCAACAGCTAAGTCAAAATCAAAATCAACAAGCTTTGGTTCTTTACAAACCGCGTATTCAAGATGGAGGAGGGCAATCACAGCCTTGCTTTGACAATTCGTCGGAGCAGAGCAGAGACGAGGACCTCATGAGCGTCGATCAATGTCATATCGATGATTCCCAACTCGTCGGAGCTACACCGGCGGCGACGGAGGACGCTTCCAAGGCGGCGGTGGAGTTGATGATGATGATGACGAAAACAACGACGCAGAACAAGGTGGAGCCTTCTCCCCTTCCGGTGGTGCCGGATACTACTACTCCTACGACTACTACTAGGACGACGACGACGACGACGACGGTGGTGGTGGCGAAGAGAAAGCGTGGTAGACCGCCGAGAGGTCAGCCGAAGATGACCATAACGTCGCCACCGCCGAGGAAGAAGAAGGACGAAGAGGACGTGTGTTTCATTTGCTTCGATGGTGGTAGCCTCGTGCTCTGTGATCGCCGGTCAGTAGAGTCTTTCATCGCCAATTTTCCTCTTTTGCTTTGTTTTCTTCGTTGCTAATTTATTTAGGGCTTGAGAAATGAGAACAGTGAAACTGAAAGTTGCTCAATTAAGAGTAAAAATGAGCTGATTTTGGCTTTTGAAAAAAGTTTATGGGCGACGAAAGCGTGGGTTAGGGTTTAAGTTTTTGTTTATTTATTCATTTCTTCATTTCCATTACCCAAAAGGAGAAAAAAAGAGAGAAAGAAATAAAGCTTATTAATTTACTTTATTTGTTTTGTTTATTACTTGTTAGGGGCTGCCCTAAAGCATACCATCCTTCATGCATTAAGCGGGACGAGGCGTTCTTTAAATCGCGGGCTAAATGGAATTGCGGTATGTCATTGGTTGTAGCATCTAATTCTCTTTTAACTCTCTCTGTATATAGAATGCAGTTACTGTGTTATCCTGTAGGCATATGAAAGGAAAGCAATCTGATAGTTTTTAACAGTTTCATTTACTGTTGTGTCCGAATTTCGCGGTACTAGAAGCATAAGATCACTCCCATTGAATTATCCAATTCCCTTCAATTTTTGTTTAGCTGTAAGGCATGTGCTATTTAAAAATTGAATAAGTACCACCTGTCACACATATAACTAAAAACGGGAGGATTCAATTGGAGGGGATCCTTTCAGCTGGGGCATGTTTGTTGTATAAGCATTATATGGTAGTTATAATGTGTACATTGTTATTATTATAGATTACCTTCTTGATGTAAATATCATTGATCAACAAAATGACATGATTGTTATTAAATGCTTGATGCCATTGGTTTCCGTTTGTGTAATATCATTTGTATTCCAATACACGACTAATCAATGTTATTGGAAAAAGTGTTACGAAACAAAAAAGTGTGTTTGGGTTGGCAGTTTTAGAGAATACCGTGGTGCGAAAACTTGATTTGGGTTTTAAAAGCAGTGCGTTAATGAAAAAGCTACCTACTATATGTGAATTGCAAACATGATATTTGGTGTTTTCAAAAAAAGGCAATTCCTTTATTAAAACAATGCCAAACAAATGAATTTTGCGGGGCCAAACAGACTCAAAAGGTTTTTTTTTTTTTTTTGTGAAGTTATCAATGAGTTATGACTTAAATGAAAATGACACTTTTCTCATCCTATGCGAATGGGCAGAGGATGAGGTCCCAGGTCAAAACCTTCTATTGCATGCCTGTATAAATTACCTTAAAAAATGGAACTCTATGTCTGTTATTTGGGTTTTTAAATATTTTTTTTTTGGAGTTTTCAGTAGTTGGTGCTATTTTAACCCTATGCTTAGATGAAGGAGAGGAGAGGAGAATATCGGGGAAGGTGGCCAGAATATACTAAAATTCCTGCTACTGTCCCCTCTTCTCCTATCCTCTCCCACCTTTTCCCTCCATTTCAAACATACACTAAATGAAGTTATCATTTTTTTTAATCTCCATTAGTAATTTGACTTGTGATCTTTAGGTTGTATGACTTTTTGTTCTTTACTGTATTCATGCATTTCAGGTTGGCATATATGCAGTAGTTGTCAGAAGGCTGCACATTATATGTGCTATACTTGTACATATTCTTTGTGCAAGGGTTGTATCAAAGATGCTGATTATCTGTGCGTAAGAGGAAGCAATGGATTTTGTGGCACATGCATGAGAACTGTGAAGCTGATCGAGAATTTGCAAGGAAATAAGGACACGGTACGCTTTTTAATTATTGTTGATCCAAAAAAAAAAAAAGGAAAAAAAGAAAGATAAAGGAATTGATATGCTGAACACTCCTTCTGTCTTCTTCTTTTTCTTTCTTTTGGTCACTTTCTGATGTGAGCAAAGCTCTCTTAGCTTGGACTTGTTAAAAAAAAGAAAGCTCTCTCAGCTTGGTTCAATTTGGATAGGGCACGCAAAAAAATTCCAGGGCTGATAATGTGGAATAATTTATTATGTTGTGCAGGCTCAAGTGGATTTTGATGACAAAAGCAGCTGGGAGTATCTCTTCAAGATGTATTGGATATTTTTGAAGGGGAAACTGTCTTTGACTTTAGATGAGCTTACTCGAGCTAAAAATCCATGGAAAGAAGCTGATACTATAGTTTGTAAGACGGAATCTTCAGGTGAAGTTTATGATGGTAATACTGACAAAGGTTCTAGTTTCAACCATTCTTGTACAGGCATAGAAACAAATAATTCCAGAAAGAGAAAGACTAGGAAGCAGCCTCTGCTTAATAAAGACTCTCTTTCTATGGAGAAATCAGTTAGTAATAATGGGATGCATCTGCCTGAAGGCTCAATATGGGCATCAAAGGAACTCTTAGAGTTTGTTGCGCATATGAAAAATGGTGATACATCCCCGATACCTCAGTTTGATGTCCAGGCTCTTTTGCTAGAGTATATAACGAAAAACAATCTCCGTGATCCGCAGCGAAAATGCCAAATTGTTTGTGATTCAAGGCTTATAAATCTATTTGGAAAAGCACGTGTTGCTCACTTTGAAATGCTCAAGCTTCTTGAATCTCACTTTCTTATAAAAGAAAACTCTCCAGCAGATGATATTTTAAGAGCGGGAGTTGTCGATGCTGTTGCACGTCAGTTGGAGACTGATGGGAATTATGATAGCCAACTTCCGACAGGTAGTGATAAGAGGCGTAGAACACGTAAAAGACCTGATGAGAGAGGGTCACACATTAATTTAGATGCATTTGCAGCAATTGATGTTCACAACATTAACTTGATTTACTTGCGGCGTAATTTGATGGAGAGTCTTATGGATGATGCTGACAAATTTCATGACAAAGTTATTGGCTCATTTGTGCGAATAAGAATTCCCAATAATGACCAAAAGCAAGAAATGTACAGGCTTGTACAAGTTGTAGGTATTGACTTTATAACACCTATCCTCTAAATGTACACAGTAAAACACATGTTATGCAAAATTGTGACATTGTTGAGGTTTTTGTGTATTAGGTACAAGCAAGGTGACTGAACCATATAAAATTGGAGAAAGAACTACAGATGTGATGCTTGAAATCCTAAATTTAGACAAGAAAGAGGTCATATCAATCGAGGGGATTTCAAACCAGGAGTTCTCTGAGGTGATATTTTTCTCAACTCCTACATTTTGTAGAAATGAAAGTTGCTACCTTTTTATCTTTTAATAATAGGACAATATGGTTTCCATCACAAACAACTATGACGATTTTTTTTCTCATTTGTGTTAACTACTTTGGCCAAGAGCCTTATAGCTCAATGGCATTGCCTGTTCACATTTAGAGGAGAATCAAAGTTCAAATTGCCCCTCCCCCACTTGTTGTAACAATTGAATAAAAAAAAAAAATCCTACTCAGATTTAAGTATTTGTTAGTGCATAATACAGTTTTTATGATCTACTTGAGTATTTTTTAAACTTAAAAACATGATTTGTGTATTTTAGTCTACTGTTAGGCAGTGTTTGGAACCACTACAAAAACACATTCCCATGGATTTCTAGGTGTAAAATGCATTCTGTAATAAAATTAAGGTGTTTGGTTGGACATTTTAAGATTTGCAGAATGCATTTTGTGTAGAATGCATTTTTCAAATTTGCATTTCTAGAGCAGAAGTCAAAAGTTAAAAAAAAGTGACTTTTTATTCTCATTCTACTTCTCATTTTCACTAAAGCAATTGGGCCCACTAATAATGCATTAAAACCCATGCCCAACGACTCTTTTCTCCTTCCTTTTCTTTTCTTTCAGTATCTTCCTCTTCTGTTCACTTCTTTTTTCTCTCACAAAACCGTTTTTCTCACGATCAATCTATCTATCATCCCAAAATCACAACAAAAACTTCTCAAAATCAAAACAATAATCAACAGATATCCCAATGTATTTTCCCAAAACAATAAAAAGAATCATAGATGGGGCCTTTTTGGTTGACCCATGGCTTAGAAGACTAAGAGGAAGCGGAGGAGGAGGAATCGCTGGTTGACCCATGGCTATGCAGCTGAAGGTGAAAGCATAGGTCCAGAGGCAATGGGTTTGGATTTGGTGGGCATTTTGGGTGTCGTTGTTGATGGGTTTGAGTTTTGATAGTTGGCAAAGGGAGGTGGAGGAAGCGGGGGAGGAGGAGGTGGGGTTGAACTTTGAAGGCGAGAGAGATGGGGGGTTGTGGTTGTGGTAGTGGCAGTGGTGCAGAGGAGGAGGAGGTGGGTTTGGGTTTGAGTTTGATGGGTTTGAAGGGAGGCAGAGAGGATTGGATGGTCCCAAGTGTGAACCAAAGCTGTAGAGACCTATATATCGATATATACAAACATGTGTCAGTACATATGTACAGACACAAAATTACTTTGCATGGTTGGTTCAGATTGCTTGTTCCTGAGATAAAAGGAACATATCAAATCAGATATATCAGGGTAACTCACAACCCAATGAATAAATCCATCCACTGAAGCAGTAGTATAGCCATCTACAACTTGCCTACTAACATCCGACATTCTTTTAGCCTTTTCCACCAAGTGTGTACCGTGTACACATCAGTGGCCTGAATTTCAAATGTAAACCACCTTGCAGAACTGTGAACCCAAACCGCAGAGATCTATAGTCCTTCTCAGGGGGATGATCACATACTCAACCGTGGTTGGATTTCATAAATACAAAGTCTGAATTGATATCCAAATTGCATAACAGGATCAAGCCATTGCAAGAAATGCGGATAGAATCCTTACCTTTACCACCTTTAGCATGAATGAATGAACTGAAAGAGTATTTGCGTTATTTGTGCTATTTCAATTTTCTATTATTTTTGGATTGTATGAACATGCACAACTTAAACACACTAGCATCGTTGTATATAATTTTATTCTGTGAGCAAAGAGACTCTCTGGTTGACGTGTAGTATTTTGGAGCATCATGAATGGAGTTTACTAGGTGGCTTCTGTAGTTGATATTTTATGTTATGTTTTCAGGATGAGTGCAAACGTTTACGCCAGAGTATAAAGTGTGGGCTCATCAAACAGTTGAATGTGGTAAGTCTTGACTCTTATGTTCCCCTATGTCTCAACCTAAGAATTTACATCCCTTTTGTAAAGGAAACTTGTTCTTGGTTGTAGGGTGAGATTCAGACAAAGGCAATGACACTTAAAGCAGTGAGTGTGAATGATGTGAGTTCCTTTCCTTTTGATCCTGGGGTAATGGGGCAGTATTGTATGCAGGATGCTTGTGTAGTAAATATTCTTGTAGTCTGTTACAATTGCGTTAAGTGAATGTTGTGGCCTATAAATGTTTTTTTTACCCTGGAATATCATTGCTGAATGTTGTGGTCTTATTTCGCAATCTAGGTGCTGGAAGCAGAGATATTGAGACTTAATCATCTTCGTGATCGAGCAAGTGAAAAGGGACATAAGAAGGAATATCCTTTGTTGTTTCTGATTGTTTCATTCTATTTGATATTTGAATTTTCCCTTGCAAATTTAAACTCTTGGTGCTTGAAAGCAAATGCCTTCTCTGTTTTTTTATTTTTTAATCTTAGTTATGCCAAATATCTGTATATGGAAATTCATTTGAGTAAGAATATTCCCATACAAGTTACCTATCAAAAATAAAATAAAGAGTATTCCCATTCAAGTTGCTTAGATTATGTGTTCCTGGATGTTTATATGGATTGCTGGTTACATATTTGAGAACCCAAAGGAATGATATGTGGCATGATTGATGAACGACCTCATTTTCAATATTTTAAAGGCTCATTTTTTATTATAAATTTTTTCTGCCTCATTCATCTCAAGAACCTCATGTTGGTTACACTCATTTGTCAGCATTGATCTTTTGACTGCTTGTAGAAATAGAGCATAGCTAGCCTTGTAGCCATCTCTTGATGTTTCACTTTATATTATATCTGATAGTTGAGAGGTAATGGGGGAAGTAAAGAGAAGTTTTAATCTTTGAATTTATTTCATTTTGTTTTTGAAGTTAACCTATTGGGTGCATGTGTGACTTACCAATTATTATTATTTTAATGGCAATTGAAAATAGAGCATGAGTTAAAATATTTACACTACACTGATAAAGAATTACCTTGTAACCATTGATTGGTAGCATTTTCTATTCTTAATATTTGTGATGTTGCAAAGAAATTGGTACAAATTTATCAAGCATTCCTTAACTATGTTGCACATTAAGAGAATGCGTGGAGAAATTACAACTTCTGAAGTCACCTGAGGAGCGTCAGCGTAGACTGAATGAGATTCCTGAAGTCCACACCGATCCAAAAATGGATCCAAGTTATGACTCTGAGGATAATGCTGGAGAATTAGATGAGAAGAGACAAGGTCCCTACTTTTGATTTATGGACATGGAACGCTTATAATTGATATTATATTATCTTTAAAGTTTTAATTTGAATTTTTAATTTGGTAGTAATGGTGCTGGTGTGTGTGCAGATGTTAGTTTGAGACCAAAACTTCCTGGCTATGGTAGAAAGGGGAGGGAACCTATCTCTGCACGAAGAGCAGGTGATATATCAGATGATGTTGGAAGCAGAAAAAGCTTTACCAAGTCTTGTGAGCAGAGTAGTAAAGTTGGTATGACTAGTAATTCTGACGAAGGTGGTGCTTCCCAGCTTCATGATACAGTGAACAAATCCTCTTGGAATCAGGAAAGAGAAGCACCTGGAATAAATAGTTGGAATCCACCAGCAAACCAGGTTAATACTTCTGGTTCATTGGACATTGCTTGGAATAGTCAAGCAGTGGTGGTTGCATCAGAAATTTCACCACTGGCTCTTTCTTCAGTGTCAGAGCAATCTGCTAATGATTCTGAGACTGACAAAATTTGGCACTACGAGGACCCAGCTGGCAAAATTCAAGGGCCATTCTCTATGCTGCAGCTGCGTAAATGGAGTGAGCACTTCCCTTCTGATCAGAGAATATGGAGGATAAATGAAAAGCAAGATAAATCTGTACTTTTAACTGATGCATTAAGTGGACAACACCATGAAGTGCCACCTTTTCCAGATAATGGTAATTTACTGTCTCAGGGAGTTGGAGTTGCCTCAGATGTTGGAGATAATATCCGTGATGGTGGGTGGAGTGAGAGTATGAATGCCGCTCAGACAGACAATAAAGAAGTTGAAGGGAGCTCAAAGCCAAAGCAGGAAGACTCAAGTGTTTATAGTAATAATAATGATGAAGTTTTTAGGGGCAATGAATGGGGCTCTAATTCTTCTAGTTGGACTACACCTGCAGATGTTGCTAATTCCGATGAGAGAAGGAATGGAGTTTCTCTATCAGGCTGGGACTCATCCCAGGGAAATAATTCCTGGCTTGACCAGCCTCAATTGTGTAATAGTTCATTAACCCCACCTGCATTTTCTGGGAAGTCTGATGAAACTCTGTCACATCAAGTGAGGAAAGATCATGGGGGTGAAAGTAATTCTGGTCAGGAAAATGGAAATTGCAATTCAAACAGTACTGCTGACGGTCAAACTAAAAATGAACAGGGTTATGAGAACCGATCTGATAGTGAGGGCCATTCAGGCCAATCTTCTGGACACAGCCAGAGGCCTCCACCCATAAATGGTTCATTGAACAGCTGGGATTCCAATTCTGGTTTTACCTCTGTAGTTAAGTCACTTGAAACAACAGTGAAAAATCAGGAAATTGTTATTCCAGATCTGCCCAGTCCCACTCTAAAGCAAAACAATGAAGACTCAAAATGTCAGGCTGGTGAAAACAAGCAAGCTGTTTCTTCAAGTGTTCCTGTACAAAATGCAGACCCTTCCTGGAGCACTGCTTCTAGTTTAGTGGATGGTGGGACTCAAATTCACGACGTAGCTGCTAAATGGGGTGGGTACTCCCCTACTCCAGCCAAACCTTCTGTTGAGGAATGGGACTCCAGTCTTGTCTCTGCATCTTCTCTGAAACCCACTGAAATGATCAGTGATCATGCTGCTACCCCAACTTCAATAAATGACCAACTGACACATTCTTCCCCGTCCCATCCTCCATCAAATACATCTAATTGGCAGGCAATAGTTACTGAACCTGCTGACTTCTGCTCTTTAGCTGACGAATCAGTTTCAGATCTGTTGGCTGAAGTTGAAGCGATGGAGTCTCTTGATGGCTTGCCTTCCCCTACTTCAATTATGAAGTGTGGAGGTGCATTGATAGATGATTCTAAAAATTGTATGAGTCCTTTAGATGGGTTTAGCCCAGCCCTTGATCCAGGAAAAGGTGACGCCTTAAGCTCCACTGGTGATTTACAAGTACCTTCTCAATCTACAGTGACTGATGAACCACGTGGTGTATCTGGGGCCGATGTTCTTGATCCTCAAAAGAGGTCCAGTGGACATTCCTCCACAAGTTTTGAAGTGGAGGGAGATGCAAAGCGCAGTGATATTTCAGTTAACCAATGGGAATCTGGTTCTGACATCCAACCTACACCGCCATCTACAGCAAGTTGGGACATGGGTACCACAGATTGGAGAGTGGGATCAGAAAGTACAGCCACTAGTTATGGAGCAGTGCAGGGAGGTGCAAACTTGGGCTGGGGAGGATTAGATCAAAGAACGACAAATATGGGTTATGGAACTGGTCAAGTAGCAGCAGAGAACAGTGTAAGCATGAATATGAGTGCTTCTGCTGGGAATGCTGGCATTTGGGGAACCCAACCGAGATATGGTGGTGACAGATTTTCTGGTCCTAGAGATCGGGGTTTTCAGAGCAGGGATTTAGGATATGGTAGAGGTAGGGGTATGTGGAACAACAGACAGTCCATGTATGGTGGTGGAAACGGAGGAGGTTCCTTTAGGCCTCCTCCCAAAGGGCAGCGAGTTTGTAAGTTTTATGAAAGTGGATACTGCAAGAAGGGGGCGGCATGTGGTTATTGGCACCCATGATTATGGGGTTCTATGCAATTAGGCACATTTAATTCTGTAATCATTATTCATGTTAGGGAAGTCTGGTTCTTGCCAATGTTGCAATTTAACCTGTAAAAGTATCAGTCAACAAGCAGCGTAAAACATTATTTTTTGAATATCTGGGTAGCTCTAGAGTTGCAAAGTTGTGGACAATTTAGGAAGGGTGATTTAATTTGCCTGCCACAACGCTTTCCTCGTGATTTTTGCTTTGACGCATCTGGAATCTTGGTTGGATACACATGCTACCCAAATTGTGGGGTGGGGGGTGTAATTTGTGGACTATGCAGATGTCCGCTCAAACGCTATTATATATAAAATAGTTGTTTTTGCATACATTGATTAGTCTCTCTTACGACCGCCACCGGCAGGGTTGTGTTGAATGAGAATTGAAATTTCTCGTTTGGATATTCTTAGGTTGCTTAGCGGGCCCAGCGTATGTGGATTGATTGAGAGGAGAGCTGGTGAATTTGAGGATTAGCAATTCAAATTTACTTTGTAACTTAGCGATAAAAATATAATAAATTTATTATTATTATTGTTATAAACTCTCAATTACATCATCCAACTTTGTTTAAAATTCAGTTCATCCCTAAACAACCTTTGATTTTGTTCATTTCACCGCTCTTAGTCTTGGCTTTGATATGCATTCAATCAATGTAGTCATTCTATCCAATACCATTAGATGATAGATATGTTGTTATAACATGAAAGCGGAACGGATCCGAAACTTTAAAAAGGAAGAAGTTAAAAAGAAGAGTATTTAAAAGGGCTGTATCAAGTAGGCTTTTTGTGACTACTTAGACTGAACATGGGTAATGGGCGTCACTGCTTGTATCAGCCAATATATGTCCAACCTTATTTATGGCCGTACTATAGGCGGTGTATAAACTGTAAAGGGGACATGTAATGTTACATGTCCCCTTGGTAACATTGCTCATGAACTTGATGCTGAAGACTGTTGTTATTTATTTATTTGTTAATTACGAATTATATGCCTCTTCGTATTTTTGGTTTATCTCTCTTTGTTTTTGTTGATTGCAGGGATCTTCTATGATCTAGAAAAAGGATTGATTACATTAATTTTAGTCAATCGTGTTCAAGAAAGTTAAGGCTGCGTTTGGCAAGATGTAAAATGTTTTTCAAGTGTAAATATTTTACAGAAAGGAAAATATTTTTTTCTGTTCGGTTGTGTTCTATAAAATACACTTGAAAAAGTATTTCCAGTGTTTGGTTTTGCATGTAAAACATTTTCCAGAAAATTGTCAAAAACCTTACCTTAATGCAAGCAAATCCTAGCAAAAACAAATCAATTGCAACCAAGAACAAATTATTGTTACTACCTCAACCAAATCATGTAAACAACATAAAAACACACTATATGAACCTCATAAAATCCCAGATCTTGAGGGAAAAGAAAGGAGGTGGGTCTTGAGGGAAAAGAATGGAGGTAGATGGGTCAGCGTAGGTGGGTTGGTGAGGATGAGGGATGGGTTGGTGAGGGCAAGGGATGGGTTGATGGAGGTGGGTCGGCGAAGTGCCCTGAGAACGAAGGATGGATTGGCGGAGGACGAGGACAAGGGATGGGTCGGCAGAGTACCCTTTCCTTGCTCGGCTTGAGGGATGGGTCTTCTTTCTCTCTTTCTCTGGGTGTGAGTCCAGCGAGAGGGGCAGGTGGGTATGGGCTTGATCGGCGGTGGACACAGGCTTGACCTTGGATAGCTCTCTCCCTAGTTCCTTTGGCTTGGTGTGAGTTTGTGAGGAGGGTGGAAATTGTTTGAAGGTAAAATCAATGTGTAAAACAATTTTCGGCTCTAAGGGCTTAATTTACGGTCAACTGAAATATATTTTCAGTTTGACCATATTTTTATGTGTACCCAAACAAGTGAAGAGTGTAAAATATTTTCCAAATTTTGTTTTTACCCAAAACAAACACAGCCTAAATGAAAGTGATGATCAGCTGCTGTCAAAGGTTGATGTGATGTGGACCTTTACTTGAAAGCAAGTTTATCTTTTGCATTTGTGTACCATTCATTTTATGGAACGTGATGTCTCACATCACATGCATGCCCTTACGTTGTACTTAAGCGTTATGTTGAGTTATAAACGTGCTCTACTTAAGAAAAGAAAAAGGCTGTATATATAAAATTATTCTATTTCTCAATCACCTTCAGGTCTAAATCAACCACTTGTGTTGAATACATAAGAGTAAAAGGGTTCATTAAAAAAGAAGAAGAGTAAAAGGGTTTTTTTTGGGCTGATTCCTGTTTGGTATCATTATTCTAGTAATGTTGTTTAAATGTTGTGAAAATACATATGGGTGAAAAAATGTTGTGAAAATATGTATTGTGTTGTTTAAATAATAGCTTTTATTATTTAAATAACATAACCAAACAGGCCAGGGTTTAAAACGGTCTATTGCATGTTATTTTTTTTTTTTTTTTTTTTTTGTTTGTTTAGATAAAAACATCTATTGCATGTAATGGTCAGTCACGTACCACGCTTAACGCCAAGAGAAGAGACACACATGAATTCTGTTGCAGAGCCGGCAATTCAATTCCTTTTGTTGTTGTTGTTGTTGTTTTTTTCCCTAACAATAATAATAATAATAATAATATAGAGTCATGTAGTTTGATTTGTTGATACTTTTTTATGTTTCCAAATAAAATATTCAAAATTCAAATATTTTCTCTCTAAAAAAAAATTCAGATCTTTCATTTTAAAATTATTGAATTATTTAAAAAGAGAAAAAAAAAAGTTGCTAATACAACAATTCTGGCAACAAGTTTTTTTCTTGTGATTTACTATTAACAATTTAGCATTACCTTAAAAAATTATTGTGTCTAATCAGTAAAACTTACAAACAATTGATCCCACTCCTTAGGACTAATTTACATGGTAATCAAGAGGTATTAACCCTGACGAATTAAACATAAAAACTTAATTAAATATAAACTCTTTATCACTTTTTTAACCTAAAATTTTTATTATTGTTATTATTATTATTTTTCCCATCTCCAGGCTTATTGTTTTATTTTTCACTATTCTTTTCTGCCTGCACGGCTTTATGGCTAATAATCTTTTCTAAAAAGAAAAAAAGGCTAATAATAATAATAATAATAATAATAATAAGGATTTTACTAATGTGTGCTGACACACATAATTTTCATTTTTAAAAATTCTTTTTTTGAAAATTAAAAATTCGATAAAATATACTTAAAAATAAATGATTTAATGTGTGTCATACCGGACCTAATAATAATAATAATAACAGGGTTACGTGTGAATCGTTTCAAGTTTTTTGACATTGAGTGGGCAAAAACAAAACGGCAAGTTTTTCAATCGCTTCCAAGAGAGAATTGTTCTCTTCTCAATTACAGGACAGCTTCCACAAAATGCTAGTATATACTTAACGTCAGCTTCGAATTTCCGACTTTCAAACTTCAGAGTAATATGGCAACGACGTCGTATTTGACGCCGACGCAAAGCTACGCAGCGGGAGCGTTGTTCGGACTCGCTCTTCACCAAGCCCAGATCCACCAGACCAACCCGTTGGGATTGGTTGACCCAACCGATGACCGAACCGAAACCAGTGATAGCAGCAGTAGTAGTAACGACGCGGTCTCCGAGGACCCGGGGCTTTGGGTCCACCAAAACTCGGGCCTGCTCCGACCCGTTTTCAAGTGAGTTCAGTTTCTTCTTTCTTCAATCTAATGTCAACTTTGGAATATAATGTTATGACTCTCTGTTGAAAAAGCAATCGCAGTTTGGGGACATGTAATGTAAATCCTATATATGAGTCTATGTCTATGTGGTAATTGGGTTGGGTTTTACTTTTGATTCTTACTATTAATTTATTTTGCAAGTAAATTAATGTCAATGGTATTACTTTTTTTTTTTGGAAGTGATAGTTGATTTTGTAATAGAGAGTATGAATTAAGATAGAATAGAAATGAGGAAAATAATACATGTTGTGACTCTCCTTTGTGTTTATAACAATTGCATTTTGGGGACATGTAATGTAAATCCTGGAATTTTTACTCTTGGAACAAGATAATGCAACCTTTACTTTTATGTTAATTTGGGATTTTTTATAATTCCTTTTTTGGGAGTGTTGATATTGCAATGGAGAGAATGACTTCAGATAAAATAGAAAGGAGGAAAATGATACATGTGACCGACTTTAACTAATATGTTGAGGATCCATAACCGACCCAAGAAATTTGGGACTGAGGCTTTGTTGTTGTTGTTGTAGAGTGATCATTGATTTTTGAATGTTGACCTTGGTACGAATAGGTTTTTAGAGATCAGCTCTAATGCATGGTATGGACTCGAGGAAACTGCTGGGACTTCTTCAGCTAACCATCATGTTGGAGCAGTATGTGGTTTGATTTCTTGCATCATGTTCCCCTCTCACAGGCATGCATGCATACGTACATACACAAATGTAAAAAACTTGTATGAGGTTTTTCTGTATGATGCTTGATGTTTAGAAAGCGGGTTTTTCCTATTTCAATTAAGAATTTCTTTGTGAGGCTATTTGTTGTATTTGAATTAGGTTCGCGTTTACATAGTTACGTTATTTGATTTGTTAGCTCTGTCTTCTTTGTACTTAAGATTTCATTTTGTCACAGTTCTTGAGGTTACTTGCAGAAGAAAGTGGTGAAAATTCTTCTCAAAGGGAAGATCAGGAACTTGCTTTGTCAACAGCTGTCGATGTTACTGCACGTAGCATGGAAGAAGATTCTGAATCTTCCAAGTCTAAGAGGGAAAAGCTTCATGAATATGAACATGAATGTCGTGAGAAATTTTCCACTGCTGAAGTGCAATCAAACTTGGAAGCAGAAGATGTGCACTTGTTGCAGGAGACAGATAGTAATACGTTTGAAATTAAAGATACAGATCATATGTTAATGAGTAAAATGACTGAGAAACCAATTGAGGAGGTAACAATGGTCAGTTATCGGAGGAAAGTTACAGTTCTCTATGTGCTTCTTTCAGCTTGTCTGGCAGATACGAGTGATGAAAACAAGAAGTGTAACCGACAAAGAAAGGGCTATGATGCTCGACATCGTGTGGCTTTACGCTTGCTGGCAACTTGGTTTGATATCAAATGGACAAAAATGGTTTGTGTACTCAAACTCTTGGTACTCTGTTGGCCATTTTAAATGTGGATGAGAATTTTGTTGGTATTAGGTCCTATGATGGATGAGGAAAAGTTTTCTCAACTCCCCATTGTGTTCTAGTGATATAAGTCAAAATATCTTCTAACATGCAGTGGAAATCACCATTGAGATGCATTCCCTTCTTTTTTCCTCTGTCATTTTATCACTTCTAATTGTACTTGTAGGTGTGTGATTAAGTGTGTGTGTATATATATATATATATTAAACCTAATTGTAATTTTACTTCTTTTTAGTTAAAGATCATGTTTTATATTTTGACCTCATTAAGGGAAGTTTTTGTGTTGCAGGAAGCAATTGAGATAATGGTTGCTTGCTCTGCAATGGCTTTAGCAAAAGAGGGAGAATCAAAGAGAGAAGAAGAAAAACAACCTTCAAAAAACAAATGGGCTAAATGGAAGCGTGGTGGTATCATTGGTGCAGCTGCAGTAACTGGAGGAGCCTTGATGGCAATTACTGGTGGTATGGAGCCTCAAATTTGTTTTTCATAAAAATTTCCACTTGAGAAACACTCTTCTTGTGGTTGACTTCTCAGTTTCATTTTCAATATTAACAGGATTAGCTGCCCCAGCAATTGCTGCAGGACTTAGTGCCCTAGCTCCAACATTAGGGACTCTGATCCCTGTGATTGGGGCTGGTGGGTTTGCGGCAGCTGCAAGTGCTGCAGGAACTGTTGCTGGTTCAGTTGCTGTTGCTGCGTCATTTGGAGGTGAACACTTGATTACATTCCATAGTTTAATCTTCTCAAATGATCTTATGAATCTGTTTTCCCTTTTAAAGGACAAAATAGATGTTTTTGGTGTGTCCAATGTTCTTTTTATGTCTCTATATGTCTTATGAGGGTCTTTTGTTTAACTTGGATGTGGCTCCTCAGAAATGACCTTGCTAGTCTAATTAACTAACATTTCTATAGGATGAATGCTATCTTTTGATTGAGTTATGAGGGTGATCCTGTTATACCTTTCTTGCTGCATGATAATTAAAGTGTGTTGAACTGAATGATCACATAGAATAGTTTAAAAAGCAGATTTCATATAGAAGTCCACAATTGTGCTGGCAGTGAGGGTTATATAGCAAGTCCTGATGTGGTCTTTTAGTTGTTAAAAGGGGTTTTGACTAAAAGTGTCTGTCAGATTTTTGAGTTTTCATTATAGTTAGCTTTCGCTGACTTGAAAAAGAGTCATGCATACCCATTAACACCAACCAAATCCTCAAGATGATGGTGTAAAACTTTTTACACCATGATGCTCTTTGCAATTTATGTTGCAAGTTAATGTCGAATTCCTTTATTCACTATCATGATAATTTAGTCAATAGTTCTATCAGTAAAACAGTTCTATTTTGTCCAGAAATATATACATAAGTGATATTTTGCTTATTTGACGGAGAACTCATCAATGTCTCCATTCAAAACAGCGGCCGGTGCTGGACTTACAGGGACCAAAATGGCTAGAAGAGTTGGAAGCGTTGATGAATTTGAATTCAAAGCTATAGGAGAAAACCATAATCAAGGCGTGAGTTTTTGTAGCTTCTATTTTATATTTCATGGAAGCATTTCATCTTTCCTTGAGGAATACTTTCAGTAATTTATTTTATTTTGTAAAAAAACCTTTCAGTCTGAGGACTATCTTTATGGTTTTTGTATTTTATGATTTTCTCTGTTTCTCTCACCCTCTTCCCATCTTGTTAACATTACTTATGTCTAATTTATGGACTCAAAAAATTGAACTTTTATATCAGAGGCTAGCAGTTGAGATCTTGGTCTCGGGATTTGTTTTTGATGAGGAAGATTTTGTAAGGCCTTGGGAAGGACAAAATGATAACTTAGAAAGGTATTTATATCTTTGCTACCTTCCAATTCCTGATATTATATTGTGTTTACTTTATCACTGAAATGGTTAAAACTTAAAAGTAAAGTTTTGAATTCTCTGCCATTCTGCCATTTGGTTCTTTAACAAGACAGAGAGAGGCCTGCCGAAATTTCATTCTCAAATAGGTGATTGTCGAGAGACAGTTGGGCAACAATGGAAGATGAATAAAGAAAATGAGAAAAGAACAGCAAACATTTTTTTTTTTGTGCATAATGAAACACGGGGATATTATTTTACTTTACTTCTCTCTTTTATTTTCACTTTTGAGAAGAGGACCAAAGAGAAAGTAAATGCTTATTTGTATCCCAGTTAACCATTTATAGGGTAATTCTAAATTTCTAATGCATTTCAAGTGGTTGATGTATGCCTCTAATAGCTCTTTCTCTTGGCACTGTTTTCATTGTAGTTCAATGCTCCACCTATGTGAGATTTATCAGAAATTTGTTCTCTAATTTATTTGAGGGTTTTTCATGAGTATTGGATCGGCTAAACTAAAAAAGAGAGTAATAGAACGTTATTATTTTTTCTTCAGTTTTTCATGCTTCAGTTTTTATGAACTACGCTAGTATCATCTATGAACTCTTATCACTCATGGTGTGATAGAACGTTATTATTTTTTCTTTTTTGGGAGTGGAAGATATGATGTCAATGTGATATGAATTTAATGGAACTGCTATACTTATTTTATCTACCTTCTGTATCTTATATTTCTTCTGTTGATAATTTTCCATTAAAAAGTAATAATTTGGATGCTTGTCATAACAAAATTTACAAATTTGATATTTCTTATGACCTTGCAAATGCTTAGGTACGTGCTGCAGTGGGAGTCTAAGAATCTAATTGCAGTGAGCACTGCAATTCAGGATTGGCTTACTTCAGGTACTTGCTTTTGAACTCTTGGCTGCTGTTAAATTAAGTTATAATTGCAATCATAAGAAGCATGTACGATGTTGATGTTGCTGCTGCGTACTGTAGGCCTTGCATTGCAGATGATGAAGCAAGGTGCAATGCTGACTGTGTTAAGCACACTCGTAACAGCATTGGCTTGGCCAGCAGCGCTACTTGCCGCAACCGACTTTATAGATAGCAAGTGGACAATTGCTGTTGACAGGTATACTTTTCCACTCTTAACTATAAGTGGAACGGAACTTTTAGATGGGAAGAGGGGAAAAACTTCTTCTGGTTCCATTTTCAATTGAATTGCAAGCATGTGGTTTTTGGAGTGAGGGTTTCCATATTTCTGCATCCTGAATAAGGTAGTGTAGGTAGAAGTTTGTAAAGGAGGATGCTTGCAGCTGTAGTGATAAATCTGGTTTTTGGACTTAATTTTGTAGGAATATATTGGAATTGATAGAGCTCGTCAGAAGACTGGGGGAATACTATAGGGAAACCTAGTACTGAGTGAGAGCATACAAAACGATGCATCTTAACAGCAAAAGATAAAACAATGTTTTTCAGAATTTTCACATATTGAACATGTTATTTCTTATGCGATTTTCTACATGCGGCTATATATTTTGTCATTTTCTAGATCCGACAAAGCAGGGAAGCTGCTTGCCGAAGTGTTATTAAGTGGATTGCAAGGCAACAGGTATGTCAAGTCATAACTTGGCAATACTATTCTTAAACCAATGTCTTCAAAAATTTCAGAGAGATCAATCTTCTTAATTCTATTGTTGGTTTTTCTGTAAATCTTTCAGGCCTGTGACACTAGTAGGTTACTCACTTGGAGCGCGAGTAATTTTCAAGTGTCTCCAGTTTTTGGCTGAGACTGAACGTGATGGTAAAAAGTACAAATTACTCTTCACATATTTTGTGGATTTGCTAGAGTGATCTTAATGCTTCTTTTCTGAATATTGGCAGCTGAACTTGTAGAGAGAGTTGTTCTTCTAGGAGCACCCATCTCCATTAATGATGAGAACTGGGAAGCTGCTAGAAAGGTGATTGGAATTCACTTGACTTTTTTTTTTTTTTTTTTTTTTCAAGCAGATCTTTATTTAGTACACACTCTTATTTGAGGAAGTCCTCTATCACCTCATGCTGTGTTGCAGATGGTGGCTGGAAGATTTGTGAATGCTTATTCCAAAAATGATTGGATGCTTGGAGTTGCTTTCCGTGCTAGGTATGTATGCATCATGGACAATGCACTATGGTATAGTTATATCCGGTCTGTAAAATGCACTATGGTATAATTATACCAGATTTACAAAATACAGGTATTTGCTATGGATGTACATGAGGTCATCTATGGGCCACAACTATTATAGTCCATATATCTCTCTGTTTGGTGATCCTATCTGCCAAGTTAGTGAACTTGGAACAACTTTATCTTAGCAAGCAAGTGCTCCAGTGGCTTTAATGAACCAACCCAATCCAAGCTTGTTCTATGCGTGCTTTTGAAGTTATACATGTATTTTATATGAAATGCATTGGGTCATGTGCCCACCAAAGGAGATAATAGAATTCTAATTTTGAAAAATAATGTCATTTCTTCCCAATTCTTCAGGGGAGTCTCAGTGATTGTGACCTTTCTGCGTGTACTTCTTGTAATTTCAACCCCCTCCAAAAAAAAAAAAAAAAAAAAATTGCACATGCACATGCACATGTGCGTGTGTTTGTGTATATCTCCCAGCCTGTGGTACCATAGGGGCAAATACTTATCTTGTGTGTCTCATTGTAACTCTCTCTGTCATGCCTCAGTCTTTTCTTCAAAATGGTCCAGCACTCTACTGCATGTTCCCCAATTTGGGAAAGTTGGTTTTGCTTTCTGTTCATTGCAGATTGACATACATTGCAGATTGACATACTCTAAATTTTGGACAGTTCTCCCTGAGTAGTTTTAGTTCTGGAAAGTTAAGGTGAAATTATACACTATTGCTTTGGAAATATAGACAATGAGAAGATACCCCCTTAAAATGTTTTATGTCTCCAAAATGAACCAATCTATGTGAAGCAAACTACCAAACCTGAGTCAGCACCTCAAGCTGAAGCTAAATCTGTTTCAGCCTCTGCTTGAACTTCAATGTAACTGCTTGACAATGATTAGGATTATGATCCTAAGATGATGTTGATTTTCCTAGAGCCTTGTGGCTCAGTGGTATTTACCGGTCTCCTTTATGAAATAGCTAGGTTTGAAATCCCCTTCCCCTCTTGATTTAAGGGGAAATGAGGATGTTGATTTGACCTATGATTTTTGTGACTGTTTAGGACTGTTGTGTTTCATTCTCAGGAGATGGGTGATCATTGGATATTTTAAATAGGTGCTTCATTGAATGTATACTACATATGCCACATGTTTTGGAAAAACTTGAGTTTGATTTAACTCCCTGTATGTTTTGATTGTAGTGCCCCATATTTTACTCTACGTTGTAATTTTTTTTACATATGTCTAGTTAGCGCAAGAAGGCATTGCAAGAATTAGCCCTTAAAATAGAGATGTTGTTAGCTGCAGACTGTTGCTTGATTATTACGTGGAGAGGTTACTATTGAGATCTTCCTTCCACATAAACTAACAATTATATTTGGACAGTTTACTTACTCAAGGATTAGCAGGAATTCAACCAATCAATATTCCGGGGATTGAGAATGTAAGTTGTTTCATTTCTTGTGTTGGCCATCGCACTTTGTCATCCGGGGTTCAGTTTTTCACAATGTCACCCTGTTTGGCTTTTGCAGGTTGACGTAACTGATCTCATTGAAGGCCACTCTTCCTATTTATGGGCTACACAGCTAGTCCTGGACCAGCTTGAGCTGGATACATATTATCCTGTTTTCAGGAGCACTACTTGCAAACAATAGAGATTTTTTTTTGGGTTTGCATTTCGGATTCTACTTTTGTCCACTCCTGCAGCAGGTATTGTGATATCCCTATCATTTCCTTTCTAGCTGATGGAAGTGTAGCACTTGTACGGAGTACCTCAGGTGGATCAAAGCATATTAAATCGCTCAACTTAGAGCTTCTTGGCTAGTTTATATTTCACCCTTTTTTCCTTGCATTTGTATATACACCCAAGTGTAATTAATGTTTGATAGGAGGCTGAAAATGTATTGCAGTCTGCTGCATATTTATTTATATTACCATCTTGATCTGGGTGAATAATTCCTTCTCTTCGATTTGGAAAAATATATTGCTTCCTATACAAGTCCAAACCAATTGATATAGACTTCCAATCCACTATACTTGGGGATGAAGAGACTTTTTATTATTATATTATATTATATTATTTAAATATAATGTTCTCTATCAGTGATAGACTCCCTAATTCTCTGATTACAGCAACACATTGATTAAAAATTTTGTTTTCAATGCAATTATCCTTGTAGTATTGGAAAGAAGTAGGGCCCGCTTGGTAAGAGATTTCTAGTAACGTTGTTTAAGTTTTGTAGAAATACGTGTGGGTAAAAAAGTATGTGAAAATACGTGTTGTGGTGTTTAAATGACAAATTTTGTTGTTTAAGCACCATTACTATACGGGGCCATAATTTCTCATAGGCGCAAGGCAAATGGATACTTACAGTGAAGATTGAGTGAAAATTATTCATTAATAATGAACCAGATGGAGGCAAAGAAAAATCATTATATGGAAAACACTTCACCTAATAAAAATTAATCAGTGTAATTGTAGCTGTTATCTATATTAAGCTTTCATGAATGGAATCTAAATTGATTTGGAAGAATATTCTTTCGAACCGTTATGTGATTATTAATAAAACTATCCAAGTGTCACGTGACCTATTTAATAGGACAAATAACCCTTCCAACTGCTATATATTTTCATTAGATTTGAATTTGAAAATGTAACCGTTAAATTTTATGTTTTATATATTTTTTACACGCATGTCAAATTTTGTTTAATTCGAATTTTATTTAGGATTCGATCAATAAAATTATTTTTTATGCATAATTTTAAATCACAAAAAGCTTGAAATTTAAATATTTGATTGATGACATTGCAATCGATCTTTGATTTTATAAAATTTTACAAACATAGAGCATATAATAAAAATATACAATTTAACGATTAAATTTTTAAAATTCACGCCCAATGAAATTTGAAGGGAGCATTTCCTATTTAACGAGTTTTAAGTTTTAACACTATACAAATGGGAGGAGAATATTCAACTGATTTGTAGGAAACCTTGTCCGTTAATGAATTGTGATTTCAGCCATGCAATGTCGGTACGTTTGGTGAAAAAGACAGATGGCTCCCTGACAATACGACATCGTTTTAAACATCCATTCTGCTGAGACTGCGAGCGAAACAAAAAATGACCGATACAAATCATACAATCCCAAATTAGAGTAGAGAGACAGGAAAGAGAGAGAGAGAGAGAGAGAGAGAGAGAGAGGAATGGATAGAAGTGAAACAGAGAGCGAAGAAGAGCCCACAAGCCAAAGGCAAGGGAAAGCAGCAAAAGGAAAGTCATGCAAGGGATATTTGTATTTTTCTTCCTCTCTCAAATCCAAATCTCGCAACCCTCGCTGCATCGGCATCTCCCGCACCCTCCAACAAGGTCTTTTTCCCTTTCTTCAAAATCCAATCTAATTTCATAACCAAACAGGTTTTTTTTTTTTTATTCTGTTTCAATACAATTTTGTCAATTATAGCTGAATTGTGTTTTTGTTAAGCTTTTAATAATATTTAAAATTGATAGAGAATCAAATCAAAGCGCATTTTCACAATATAATTCTTTATCAACTGTTGCATCACTATAATTTTGTAAGTTGATGTTGATGCTGTACTGTATACAACGTAGTCAGGACAAGGACACAGTAAATACAACATCAGTTGAATTTGTAAGTTTCACTTTGTTTTTTAAGTAATCATAAACTCGATAGCGAGGGGGGATATGAACTCTGGAGGTCTCTGTTGGAAACGCCAGACCTAACAAAATCGTTGTTATGTCTTAAATTCTTTACGATCCCTAAGCACTAACCAGAGTCTGAAACTTTCAGCTATATGTCTAGACTCTGGAGCATAATGATCTTGATCCGATTTGTACTGTTAGAACCATGTCAATTTTTTGTAGATAGTGTTATTTTTTTATTTGATGATTGAAATTGTTGTATGATAATAATTCATGATACATACTGATATTAACTTTGATTAGCAGTACCTGGCTACATTGTTGGACAAACGGAGATGGAAGCTTCCAAAGAAGGAAGAGATCTTACTGATTTTAATTACGGTTGTGTTGGTTACTCTGTCTATTTGGATAGGATTGGAAAAGACCGTGTAGCCGATAACCAAGGGGCAAAAGCAGAATTGCCAGTCTGTGTTGGCCTTGAGGTTGAATTCTCTCTCTCTCTCCGTGTGTTTGTGTGTGCATCACTTCAGTATGCGAAAATTTGAAATGTTCATGGTTATTTATAACCTAGAGTATAGAATTTTATCTGACAGATGAGTTACTGCAGATTTTAGTGGACAGAAGACTGTCTGCTGGTGAACCTGCTCCAGCTTCTGCTCCTGCTCATATTCATAATAGAGAAGGTAAGGAAAGATTTTGGGTTTATACTTTTTTGATTTGATTGAAATATCTTGGCTACAGTTTGGTCAAGGTCTCCGAGTAATTTCTGGGTGTTTGGATGCCTCTGAGCAATGGTCTAGATGATGGTCGTGTAAAAGAATTATATCTTATTTCACTTATTTGATCAAACTGGTCAAATGAGATGAGATTTCCTTAGTTTTTAAACATGGGTTTCTTGAAATTTAGTATGTTTATGACTTAAATAATGCTTTTAAAACCCCAAAAAATAAAAAATTACTCTGTATCAAGTGTGGAGCTAGTAAAGGCTTTTTTTTTTGTGTGTTTGGGGGTCGGGGGGGAACGGAGTACCTCAGGTGGATCAAAGCATATTAAATCGCTCAACTTAGAGCTTCTTGGCTAGTTTATATTTCACCCTTTTTTCCTTGCATTTGTATATACACCCAAGTGTAATTAATGTTTGATAGGAGGCTGAAAATGTATTGCAGTCTGCTTCATATTTATTTATATTACCATCTTGATCTGGGTGAATAATTCCTTCTCTTCGATTTGGAAAAATATATTGCTTCCTATACAAGTCCAAACCAATTGATATAGACTTCCAATCCACTATACTTGGGGATGAAGAGACTTTTTATTATTATATTATATTATATTATTTAAATATAATGTTCTCTATCAGTGATAGACTCCCTAATTCTCTGATTACAGCAACACATTGATTAAAAATTTTGTTTTCAATGCAATTATCCTTGTAGTCTTGGAAAGAAGTAGGGCCCGTTTGTTAAGAGATTTCTAGTAACGTTGTTTAAGTTTTGTAGAAATACGTGTGAGTGAAAAAGTATGTGAAAATACGTGTTGTGGTGTTTAAATAACAAATTTTGTTGTTTAAGCACCATTACTATACGGGGCCATAATTTCTCATAGGCGCAAGGCAAATGGATACTTACAGTGAAGATTGAGTGAAAATTATTCATTAATAATGAACCAGATGGAGGCAAAGAAAAATCATTATATGGAAAACACTTCACCTAATAAAAATTAATTAGTGTAATTGTAGCTGTTATCTATTTTAAGCTTTCATGAATGGAATCTAAATTGATTTGGAAGAAAATTCTTTTTTCTTTCGAACCGTTATGTGATTATTAATAAAACTATCCAAGTGTCACGTGACCTATTTAATAGGATAAATAACCCTTCCAACTCCTATATATTTTAATTAGATTTGAATTTGAAAATGTAACTGTTAAATTTTATGTTTTATATATTTTTTAAACGCATGTCAAATTTTGTTTAATTCGAATTTTATTTAGGATTCGATCAATAAAATTATTTTTTATGCATAATTTTAAATCATAAAAACCTTGAAATTTAAATATTTGATTGATTACATTGCAATTGATTTTATAAAATTTTGTAAACATAGAGCATATAATAAAAATATACAATTTAACGATTAAATTTTTAAAATTCACGTCTGATAGTGAAATTTGAAGGGAGCATTTCCTATTTAACGAGTTTTAAGTTTTAACACTATACAAATGGGAGGAGAATATTCAACTGATTTGTAGGAAACCTTGTCCGTTAATGAATTGTGATTTCAGCCATGCAATGTCGGTACGTTTGGTGAAAAAGACAGATGGCTCCCTGACAATACGACATCGTTTTAAACATCGATTCTGCTGAGACTGCGAGAGAAACAAAAAATGACCGATACAAACCATACAATCTAACAATCCCAAATTAGAGTAGAGAGACAGGAAAAAGAGAGAGAGAGAGAGAGGAATGGATAGAAGTGAAACAGAGAGCGAAGAAGAGCCCACAAGCCAAAGGCAAGTGAAAGCAGCAAAAGGAAAGTCATGCAAGGGATATTTGTATTTCTCTTCCTCTCTCAAATCCAAATCTCGCAACCCTCGCTGCATCGGCATCTCCCGCACCCTCCAACAAGGTCTTTTTCCCTTTCTTCATTTTTCAAAATCCAATCTAATTTCATAACCAAACAGGTTTTTTTTATTCTGTTTCAATACAATTTTGTCAATTATAGCTGAATTGTGTCTTTGTTAAGCTTTTAATAATATTTAAAATTGATAGAGAATCAAATCAAGGCGCATTTTCACAATATAATTCTTTATCAACTGTTGCATCACTACAATTTTTTATTACATAATTTTGTAAGTTGACGTTGATGCTGTACTGTATACAACGTAGTCAGGACAAGGACACAGTAAATACAACATCAGTTGAACTTGTAAGTTTCACTTTGTTTTTTAAGTTATCATAAACTCGATAGCGAGGGGGGATATGAACTCTGAAGGTCTCTGTTGGAAACGCCAGACCTAACAAAATCGTTGTTAGGTCTTAAATTCTTTACGATCCCTAAGCACTAACCGGAGTCTGAAACTTTGAGCTATATGTCTAGACTCTGGAGCATAATGATCTTGATCCGATTTGTACTGTTAGAACCATGTCAATTTTTTGTAGACAGTGTTATTTTTTTATTTGATGATTGAAATTATTGTATGATAATAATTCATGATACATGCTGATATTAACTTTGATTAGCAGTACCTGGCTACATTGTTGGACAAACGGAGATGGAAGCTTCCAAAGAAGGAAGAGATCTTACCGATTTTAATTATGGTTGTGTTGGTTACTCTGTCTATTTGGATAGGATTGGAAAAGACCATGTAGCCGATAACCAAGGGGCAAAAGCAGAATTGCCAGTCTGTGTTGGCCTTGAGGTTGAATTCTCTCTCTCTCTCCGTGTGTTTGTGTGTGCACCACTTCAGTATGCGAAAATTTGAAATGTTCGTGGTTATTTATAACCTAGAGTATAGAATTTTATCTGACAGATGAGTTACTGCAGATTTTAGTGGACAGAAGACTGTCTGCTGATGAACCTGCTCCAGCTTCTGCTCCTGCTCATATTCATAATAGAGAAGGTAAGGAAAGATTTTGGGTTTACACTTTTTTTATTTGATTGAAATATCTTGGCTACAGTTTGGTCAAGATCTCCAAGTAATTTCTGGGTGTTTGGATGCCTCTGAGCAATGGTCTAGATGATGGTCGTGTAAAAGAATTATATCTTATTTCACTTATTTGATCATACTGGTCAAATGAGATGAGATTTCCTTAGTTTTTAAACATGGGTTTCTTGAAATTTAGTATGTTTATGACTTAAATAATGCTTTTAAAACCCCAAAAAATAAAAAATTACTCTGTATCAAGTGTGCAGCTAGTAAAGGATTCTTTTTTTTTTTTTTTTTTTTTTTTTTTTTTTTTTTTTTTTGTGTTTGGGGGGGAAGGGAGGGAGGGGGATTTCATATTCTCAAATTTCAGTCTCTTTTTATGAATTGTTTTTTTTTTTTGAAATCAGTGGTGGGGCAAGATTTGTTTTTAAAATTAAATCTCCCCTCTCAAAAGTGAAAATAAACTGCATTCACTTGTATGATCTTCTTTAGCTTTTACAACATCACAAGTTTAGTTAAAGTGTGCTGAAAATGCCAAGAGGTTTGTAGCTCAATTAGCACTTCCTGGTGTTTCCAACAACGATGTCTAAGGTTTAAAAAGATTATAGTGTGATGAAAATGTAAAACAACCAACAAAATATTTGGTTGACCATTTGCATATGGCTTTGTTGCCCATGCAACCTGCATAAGTCATCTTTTTTTTTTTTTAATTAATTATCATTTTATTCTTCTGTGTTACATAATTCTTTCTGGTCAAGGTTGTCACCTCAGCAAATGGTAGGCAATGGCAGTCAATACCTGGCTACCATTGCCTGCCAAGGGCCCAGAACACTGTTTGCCTTTTTCAAATTGGATTTCTGAAATTTGCATTTTCATTCACACTTTTTAAGGACTAAATGTGGAACTAAAATATAACATGCATTGTTTAGTCCAACCGTGGCATTGATCACAATTATTGGTTTTTATTTTTTGGTCTTATTCTCTTTGTTTCTTTAATGATTCATTAGTTAACTAGCAAGAAACATGGTTCGTGATGGGTTTCCAGGCTTAATAGTCAGTATGGGGTTATAGATAATGCCATATAGGACAGAGAGGATGCTGGGAAGTCTCTTGTTAAGGCATAATTGATAAATATTTCTTGTTTTACTAGTTTCTCTTTGTTATTTTTTGTCTGGTAGTTGCTGGGTATGATAAATAAGCTTTATCATCATCAAGGCTACAACTCTAATATTGTCGCAGAGTGCCTATAAACTAGAGCCTTCTGTTCTCTTTCTTTGCTTTAGAAAATTTCATTTATACATCTGCATCTATTTGAGATATTTATGTGTTATATAATTCAACATGTTTACATTTTTGTTTATTATCATTGGGATATGTTTTCTAGAAGATGGCCGTGAGTTACCTCAGCCTCGAAGACACAGACCAGCTCATTCTGTGGGGGACGATTTCCTTAGCAGGCAAGCATATAATTTAATTTGAGAAGTAATCAATATAAACTGGGACTCAATAATTTCCTGAAGATGTATAGATGGTTTAATGGACATATTTGGTTTTTATGCAAAAAATGCAGGTTTACAAGGAATGCAAATCTGGTTGCATCAGGGGTGGCTAGGAACGTGCGTAGAGTTGGGAACTCCATAAAGGAGACTCTTGATGATGTTCTATACCCCTACCGAAAGCGGCCAAAGTAAGATGGCTAGTCCTGGAGATATGATGAAAAAAGTAAATCTAGCAGGAATTATCTTTAAAAAAGAATTTGTTCTATGCACTTTCTAGTGCTAGAATTCGATTCCTTTTTAAAATGCCTTCGTCTCCTTTTCGTAACACAAATAGTTTTGAGGGCTAGAGGGGTTTGTATTACTGTTCCTGCACAACATTTCCATAATCATGGATATTATTGCCTGTTACATTGATAATATTGAGCCCGGGTGGGGAGGAGGGGTGTCAATGTTCTCTCCTGTATGATACAATTAGTACATGTTATCCATGTTGTGCCATACTGAAAATGTTACTGTTCATTGTGTACTATTTTCTGATGAATAAATCAGTGGAATGCTATTGCTTTACAATTAAAAAAAAAGAAGCAATTATGTTATCCTCAATTGTCTGATAATTACACCACCTATTCAAAATGAGATCCATTCATCCATTGTTTACTTGATGGATAATTTCTGACAGGATATAGATAAGATAATTTATTCTCGAGGGGAGTGGTTTGTAGGTGAGGTCTTGGCTTGTAATCTGCACTCTGCAGCACCAGAGCGTCAGTTATTCTTGATGGTTGTTTTTATATGCTAGCTACGAACTTCGTCTTCTTGTATGGAAATTGAACCTTGGGATTCACAACATTTTGCCACAAGGGCCAAGAGGTTGGTATTGGTCGGTGGGTTGAAAGATGTTCGGCTCCGCTGGACCTGAAATCTCAGTCCACTATGTCAGCTAGGGTACCACTATGTTCTTCCTATGATATTATTATTATAATTCAATAATTATAATGCAGATTTAAACTCTAGACGTCTTGAACTAGAATGCGCTAATCTCGGTTAGAAATATTTATTAAAAAGTGTTAGTTGAACTATAAATCTCTAGACTCCTATTTCTTCATTTTAGGGATTGGTTTAATCTCTTCCTCCTCGAACTTACTTCCAATTTCCTCGTATTTAACAATGTCAATTGCTCAATGATTGCGGCAAACAACATGAACCATAAACTGTTTGAAAATAAAACTAAAACTACCGATATCATCAAATCATGGTTTGATAGGCACATTAACTTAATCATGATATTAAAGAATAAAATCTTATTTTTAAATTAAGTAGTATATACATCCAGGCTAGCTTGCCAAACTCGTTGGAATGTGCTTTCGGTGCATTCACATGGAAACTTAGGCCCGCATTTCTTCTATAATCCTCATAACAGAAAACAATTAGTTTAATCATAGAGAAGCATAGGATTTCCCAAATATAACTCCAACTAACTCCATTTCAACTATTTTCGTCTATACTTAGTATCAGTTTTATAGTTTGAACTGACATTTCAAAGACGTTAAAATTCAAATTCTTGTTTTTTTTTTTTTGTTGTTGTTGTAACTATGAAATTTATAAAAAAAAAAAAAAAACTGCTTCATAAAATTAAAAATTAGACCGCACATTCTATTATATAGCTTGGGCGGCTGAGAGAGAAATGCTGGATGCACGCTGTTTGGGAGTTGGGACATTATAAAATGAAGGAAACGTGAAGATTGAGATCTTTTATAATCTTTTTACCATTTCATTTCTCTTCTTCGGTTGAGCGTCAAACATTTTCGTTGGAAAAAGAAATTCCCTTCGTAGAAGCAACAGCGAAATCTCTTACCAATTCCCGAGAGAGAGAGAGAAAAAAAAGACGAGCAAGCAAAATATTATATTAGCTGTTATGAAAATTACAACGAAAAAACGCTCATCAAAGTTCAAAACAAGCTAGGACAAACCTTTTCCTGTAAAGTGAAAATTGAAATCTCTCTCTCTCGCAGTCTTGCTTGATCTTGAATTGGAAATACAGGTACTACACTATTACCTTTTGCATTTAACATTTCACTTTATACGCTACTTTCTCTGTTTGGTTTCCAAGAAAATTGATATAAAAAAAAGGAGGAATAAAGTGAAAATTTTAGAATCTTACTTTTTTTTTAAAACAATTGTGTACCTAAACCAAATTGAGATTGCGATTTCGATTTCGATGTCTTTGGGATTTGATTTTTCCTACATAGTCTCATTATTGTATTGTATGTTTGATTTGTTTGGTAGTGAAGAAGATTACCGGGACCGAATTTGGGAATTTGGTGGATTTTTCTAGGGCTTGAGAACTTGAATTGTACTGGAATCGAATGGCCGCTGCTGCGGCTTATAGGCGTTTGGGACAATTGGGAACCAATTCGGGGATAAGAGGGTTTGGAGCATCGGATTTGGTGTCTTCTTTGGATAAACCGATATACGATCCCTCAAATATTTGCTTATCGGCTTCGGTTTTGGTTTCGCCAAATAGGCAATTGCATTGTAGACACATTTCTCAGCTTGTGAAATCCAACGGAAAGCGGTTGTTCCTCGTTGACACATTAGCCCTAGTAATTACATTTCACTTGTTCTATTGTTTATTTTATTAATCATTGTTTGGTTGCTGAGAAAATGCATTGAAGTGAATGAAAATTAATCATTGTTGAATATGGGCACCGTTGTGTACAGTTACGGTTTAGAAAGTAATAGGAGATGGGATTGGATGGCAGCTTAGTGCTGCATAATGTTTAATTGTTAGAAAATGACAGGCGGCATTGTGTTTAGGTTAGGAGATTAGAAGGACAAGGCGTGCCATCAAAGCAAGCCGAGGCTATAACGGCTGCTATAACCGAAGTTCTGAATGACAGCGTGGAAAATGTATCTCAGTCATTTGTTTCAAAGGCAGAAATGCAGAAGGTATTTCTTTTTTTATTTTCCTATGTGGGTTGATTCTGGAGCTTGTCTGCATTCATCAATTTAATTAACATCAGATGTTTTTAAATGAAGTATGTAAGAACTACTTTTACATGGTCATGATTGCAATCTTTTGTTCTCTTGAATTATAACTTTCTAATTGGTGTTTGTTTGTCTGTAGATTGAAATGATTCAAGAATCCAATCTGTCCAAGTTTAAATCCGAAGTTCAAAGCTCACAGGTATTCACTAGTTTTAAATATTAGATGTGGACTTTATGCACTTTTAGGTTTCAGTATGATAGTTACAGCCTTTTCTTTTTCTTCTCACTTATTTGGACAAAGCTAAATGTGAATTTGGTACTTAGTACTTCGTAGGGTTTGGTGAAGTACTTCTAAGATGAATATGAAATGTATTGATTGTGGACAGCTAGAGATTTTGGATGTTGCTACTTCATGCTAAATTATGTTTAGGATGACCGTAAGTTCTTTGCATATAAACACTAATTGCTGTACGCATTTTGTTCTTGAGATTGTGTGCTTATATATGCATACCCGTGGAATCCCCAATAGTTCTGTCCATCTACATTGTATTTGGGCTTTTGAGGAATGATGATTTCAAGTAAGAATCTGTTCTGTCTCTTGGTTCCTGTCAAGAATGGAACAGTATGATTCCAGAGGTTCTGCTGTCTGATTTCTATGCAGGAGTAGGATAAACATACTACATTTATGTTCAAGATTCATGTAACATTTAATTGCCTCAACACTGAGGCTGAGGATTAGAGTTAAGCTGCAGATTAGGTTGAATTCAGTGCCCTTGAAAAAGGAATACTTCGATAAAATAATATGAAAAGGCTGTGTGTACAAAACTCTCACTTCTGTAGGGGTTCTGGGAAAGGTAGTTTTTAGGATTCCTTACCCCCAGTTTTTGGAGGTGTTGATTCCCAGACATGAACCTGCAGCACTCACTTGGGCAAAGGACACTTGCCATTGCACCAATGATTTTTCTGACCCCCAATTATGGTTCTATAATCTGTGGTGATTTACTTCATTTCATAGGTTTCAGCATGTAAGAAAAGCATAAAATCTCTACTTTTTTTCTATCCAAGATGAGTATGATAATAGTCAGAAGCTAAGAGATGTATATGTATATAAAGTGTCCTCATTGCCCCTCTAAATTCCTTGAGGATAAGCAAAATTTTTTGGAAATTCAGTTTCCACTGACTTGATTTTTTTTTTGGATACCTAAAAGGATTGCATTTAATACAAGAAGAAAGATTTACTGTTATTGAAGTTCCCTGCATGATTCTGTGGGTAGTTACTTATCAAAAAAACATACAATGCAGGGACACCACTTTTCTTTGTTGCAACATGAGACCGAGAAACTTCGTAATGATATAGAGAAGATGCGCAGTGAATTGAGGTGTGGTTATATAGTTATTAAGCAATTGATTTTGGTCTGCTGCCATGTGAGTATTTTGTTTGTTCTTGATCTTTATCGTGCAAAGACATTAATTGTGGTGCAGGTATGAGATTGACAAAGTCACTGCTGGGCAGCGGTTGGATTTGAATCTTGAAAGGGGGTAAATAAAGAGACATACTTAAATTTATTTTGTTCTGAGCATAAAGAACATTTATTCTCACTTAAATCTTTGTCACTGTCAGTGATAATTTTTAATCTATACTGGTGTAGGAGGATACGGGATGAGCTTGCAAACCAGAATGCTGAAACAAATAACCTCACTAATAAACTTGACAGGGTAAGTGATACAAGTATTTAAAAATGGATTGGTCTTGGTTGATTTTCACCATGAGTATATATATATTTTTTTAATACATACATTTCATATAATATCAGGAAATTCATGCTTTAAGGGCCCAGTTGGAAGCAGCAAAATATGATGTGATAAAATACTGCATTGGTACTCTTGTTTCCATCTCTGCCGTTGGCCTTGCTGTACTCCGTATTTTGATGTAAACATGATGTATTGTATTGTGTTGTATTGTATTGCAAATCAATGGTGGCATACTCAAAACAAGAAAATAATAGTTCATTCTTTTAAAGCTGCTGTTTGTTTGGAAAGTAGGAAAAGAAATAAAGAATCAAAATAATTGGGAACTAGAAGTGGGGCTAAAGCATGTCCCGATGTAGCTCAGCTGACGCCTTATCGTTAGTTCCATTCTTTTTGTGTTCTTCCATGGAAGTTTTTGCTTGACTTGTTTGTGCCAGAAACAAGAACTTGACTTAAGACGAATTCTTATCAATGGAATGCTTTTGCGTATTCAAGAAATGCACTAGGCCTAATACGTCTGCTAAAATGGAAATGAGAGTTTCAGCGAATCCTAAATCTGTCAAGGCCCAACTTTTTATCATGTGATGCAAGTCGTAGAGGGAATTTTTTTTTTGGGGGGGGGGGGGGGGGGTGGGTGGGGTTGGGTTTTGAACTTGCATGTTTATTCGCCAATTAACTGCAGTAAGTGCAGAGTTGTCACCCTTTAATTTTTTATCTGTATATAATTGTTATAGACTTCTTGTAAGTTTGATTTATCATTTGTTAATTCTATCATTACTATTTTTAGCTTGGCGTGATTGTTACCGGCTCAAGTGAAAGAAGTGTGTGAGACAAAGTCTAAATAGTGTTTGTTACCAACTGAAATGGCTGTTTTTTTTTGTGGATTCGTTAATTCAATTAGTAAATTTTTGATGGTTATATAAGAGATTTTAAGTTCAATCAGAAGTGGACGTAAAAAATTGATTGTTCTTGGCCTGATGATAAAGAGTTACTATCAAAAGTGGATGTAATAAGTTAAAACTCTCTAAAAATACAAAAGAGAAATGGCTACTTGTTTTAATACAAAACCGGTATGAAGGAACCTAGGTTCCGTACTGGGCAGAACGCCAGATCTGTCATCGAATTTTGGCTCAACGTATTCTCTGTTGGCTCGAACATCTTCACTATCACTAACCTTGAAGCTTATGACCAATACAACTATGCAAGCCCCATCATTGTCCACACCGCCTGGCTCTCCGCTTGCTGCACTGCGTTTGTCATTGACAAGAATCCCTCTCCTTACTGGTTGAGTTGAGCAACATAATCATTGGTACCCTCGAAATACATTCTAATGGATGATAACATTGGGCTTAATTGGTGGGTTATTTATGTATAGTTTTGACTTATTAATGGACATGTATGTGGCTAACGAAAGTATTCCTTGGGTTAGGATCTTTATGATATAATATATTTTGTTTCCTACAAATTTGTGTCCTAGATCAGGTATCTTCTCCCATCCATTACTGTTTTTAGTTGAAGGATATACAAGAAATATTATGATTTATTTACAAAATATTAAGGCAAAAATGTACTTTTGGTCCCTACATTTTGGGCTTATTTTCAATTTGGTCCCTAAATTGATTTAGCTACTAGGTCAGTCTCTGATTTTTAAAAATCGTTTTTAAAATAGTCTCTACCGTCAACCTAATGACAGAAAATGCTGAGGTGGCAAACAGCGTGTCCTACTTGCTGACATGGCGCTGACGTGAATATTAAAATATTATTAAAAAAACTTATTCAGCATTTTTGAAATGACATGTTAGATTTAAATTAATAAAAAATTAAAACAAAAATCCAGGTCATAAATTTTAAAATAAATAAACATTAATTTAATTAAATTAAGAAAAAAAAAGCTTTTTCAGTTTAAAAAATTCAGTTCCTATCCAAAAAAAAAAAAATTAAATCTATTTTTTTTTAAAAAATATTAAATCTAATTTTTGGGATAATTGGGAAAAGTAACAGCAAAAAATCCACTAGAATCTGCCACAAATCCAAATCACCCACCACGAATCCAAAAGAACAAACCCATTCTTACCCACACAAACCCATCGGAGAAAGCAATAAACTCATCCCTACCCACACAAACACATCGAAGCAAACCACCTCCACCAAATCCTCTGCCACAATCGCCGATCTACATCAAAACCATAGCTTGTAGCCTCCATGCTACCACGACCCACCATCATGCCAACACCATCGGGCCACCAACGTGCCACAACCTAGCTAAAACCTCAGCCACAAAACCCATGACACACCTAACCCACAACCCGCGCCAAGACCCGTGGCCATGCCACCACCGCAACCCAATCGATTGATGATTCCGTTGAAGCAAGATGACCCAAACAAAACGCCAACATTGATGGAGCTTTAGTCAATCACAGATCCAAACGAAACCCAAATTTAAACTGAAAAAGCTTTTTTTTTTTTTTTTTTTCTTAATTTAATTAAATTAGTGTTTGGGGCCGGCGCCAAGTTTTTGGCTTTCCTAGAGAATTCGAATCCTGAAGAAACCCAGTTTTTGGGTTTTTTGGAGTTTTTAAGTTTCTGGGTTTCTTGAAGCAGTCGAGTTTTGGGTTTGGAGCCACTAAGTTTTTGGGTTTCCTGGAGAATCCAAAAATAGTTCTCTCAATGGAGGTAGTGGAGTCGATTAGGGTGGTGAGTCGGGTTGGGTGGCGAGTGTGCTGTGTTGTGTGGAGATATGGGTTTGGGGTTTGGTTGAGATTTGGGTTTGGGGTTTGGTTCTTTGCTCTGGAGATTGATTATGGGAGAGAACACAGAACATGTTTAGAAAAAAAAAAAAAAAAAAAAAAAAAGAAAGAAAATCCTATTCGGCTATTCATTTCATAATTTTGTTATCACATATTTTCTACGAAACTTTATATCCCATTAAGTCAGAATAGTTGTGAAAAATATTTATTTCCACTAGTTATGATTTATTTCTCCATTCTCTAGTGATTTAATTCCTTATTTGTAACTAAGTATTTTATTAATATATAAAAAATTCTATACGTTTTTATGATGCGTATATACATAGTAGGGCTGTCCATAGGTCGATCTGAGTTGGGTTTGTGCCCAACCCAGAATTGACCTGACTCCGTCGGGGTGTCAGATGGGAGAATCTATTGTCGACTGAGACGGTGATCAGATAGGTTCGGTTGAGTTGGTTTCGGCTGAAACTGAGAAGGTAACGGCGCTAGGATGGATCTCATCAGAATATTCAGATCTCCGGCAAGATCACTAGATATCAGCAAGATCTGGGCGGAGATCACGNCCACAAGGTCTGGACTTTACCGAGTACTGGGCTTTGTGTTCTCTTCAGCCCAATTTTCTAATTACCTTAGCTTCCCACCGTGTTACTCGGCCTTTCCTGCCTTGGCGATTTTTGTTCCTGCTGGGCCTCTTTTCAAGCCTGTCATTCCTTTCTTTCCCCCAGTGGCTTAAGAGAGCCTACTGATGTTCTTACTCATAGGCTCCATTGTCCCTTTCTTTTTTTCCCTTTGGGCTTGCGGCCCTTTTACTTTCCTTGGGCTTCCTCGACCCATTTACTGACTTTGCTTTCCCATGGGCTTTTACTAACTTGATTGGGCTTCCCCGGCCCAATCTCCTCATACTCATCCTTGGGGTTCATGGGCTTGCCATCAACCCCTACTTTTGTTGTTTACATTGCCTTGGGCCTGCCACGGCCCATTCTTGCTTTTTCATAACATACATTGCCCATGGGTGTCATTTCTCTCTTTCCGGGCCCTTTGGGCCCATTTGCTTCCTCAAGACCCTTTTATTCATGTTATGGGTCTGTGTTCTATTTTTTCTGCCGCTTGGGCCTAACAGTCTTGTTCTATGCCTGCCACTCTCATTGCCTGCTTTGCTGGGTTGGGTTGGCTTTACAAAAATGACCCTCAACAGTCCCTAAATTGATTTAGCTACTAGGTCAGTCTCTGATTTTTAAAAATCGTTTTTAAAATAGTCCCTACCGTCAACCAATGACAAAAAATGTTGAGGTGGCAAACAGCGTGTCCTACTTGCTGACATGGCGCTGACGTGATATTAAAATATTATTAAAAAAACTTATTCAGCATTTTTGAAATGACATGTTAGATTTAAATTAATAAAAAATTAAAACAAAAATCCAGGTCATAAATTTAAAATAAATAACATTAATTTAATTAAATTAAGAAAAAAAAAGCTTTTTCAGTTTAAAAAATTCAGTTCCTATCCAAAAAAAAAAAAAAATCTATTTTTTTTAAAAATATTTAAATCTAATTTTTGGGATAATTGGGAAAAGTAAAGCAAAAAATCCACTAGAATCTGCCACAAATCCAAATCACCCACCACAAATCCAAAAGAACAAACCCATTCTTACCCACACAAACCCATGGAGAAAGCAATAAACTCATCCCTACCCACACAAACACATGAAGCAAACCACCTCCACCAAATCCTCTGCCACAACCGCCGATCTACATCAAAACTATAGCTTGTAGCCTCCATGCTACCACGACCCACCATCACGCCAACACCATCGGGCCACCAACGTGCCACAACCTAGCTAAAACCTCAGCCACAAAACCCACGACACACCTAACCCACAACTTGTGCCAAGACCTGTGGCCATGCCACCACTGCAACCCAATCGATTGATGATTCTGTTGAAGCAAGATGACCCAAACAAAACGCCAACATTGATGGAGCTTTAGTCAATCACAGATCCAAACGAAACCCAAATTTAAACTGAAAAAGCTTTTTTTTTTTTTCTTAATTTAATTAAATTAATGTTTGGAGCCGCCAAGTTTTTGGCTTTCCTAGAGAATCCAAATCCTGAAGAAATCGAGTTTTTGGGGTTTTTTTGGAGTTTTTGAGTTTCTGGGTTTCTTGAAGCAGTCGAGCTTTTGGGTTTGGAGCCACTATGTTTTTGGGTTTCCTGGAGAATCCAAAAATAGTTCTCTCAATGGAGGTAGTGGAGTTGATTAGGGTGGTGAGTCGGGTTGGGTGGCGTGTGTGCTGTGTTGTGTTGGAGATATGGGTTTGGGGTTTGGTTGAGCTCTGGGTTTGGTTGAGATCTGGGTTTGGAGTTTGGTTCTTTGCTCTGGAGATTGATTATGGGAGAGAACACAGAACATGACTGGAAAAAATATTGAAAGGATTAAAAAAAAAAAAAGACAATCAATTAATTTATTTTGTTTTAATGTATTTATTAAATTAATGTTTATTTATTTATTTTAAAATTTCTAACTTGGATTGTTTCTTTAATTTTTTATTAATTTAAATATGATGTTGCATTTCAAAAATGCTAAATAAATTTTTTTTAATAATATTTTAATATCCACGTCAGCGCCATGTCAGCAAGTAGGACACGCCGTTTGCCACCTCAGCATTTTCTGTCATTGGGTTGACGGTAGAGACTATTTTAAAAAACGATTTTTAAAAATCAGGGACTGACTTAGTAGCTAAATCAATTTAGGGACCAAATTGAGAATAGGCTCAAAATGTAGGGACTAAAAGTGCATTTTCGCAAAATACTATTATGAATCAATGTCACTTGTATAATTAATTTATCATTTCTACAAGCACGCCAAAGAAAATTTCTCACTTTGTTCAGAATCTTTGCTGACTAGATTTGCTTTCAAAAAACACCATGAGGACTTGGATTACTAATGTTCTGATTAGGAGAAAAATTTTCTTTTGCAAGAAAATTATAACCAGACTTAACAGGGTAAACACCCCCGAAGATACAAAGGGTCAGATCAGCGTATCTTCAATAGAGGTTTAGCTAAGGGGTAAGCTCAACACCAACTCAACTTCTTAGGGAGAAAAGAGGCCATAAACTAGATCATGGTCTTGAAACAAAAGCTAAGTAAATGGTATTGGCTTAATTACCAATCCTTAAGATGCATTAAGAAATATATATATATATATATAGACATATATATGTACACAACACAGGTAGTGTTTGGTTACAATAGAAATTCCTAGATAGAGGCAGAGGAGCTAAGGATAAGATACAATAGAACAGATTATGTGATAACTATAGGAACATTTGAATTTTGAGCAGCAACATGATCTTTAGAAAGTGGCTTGACATTATATTTAGCCATATCTGAATCCATATTAGTATTTGAATTTTGAGCAGAAACGTGATCTTTAGAAAGTGGCTTGGCATTATCTTTAGCCATATCTGAATCCATATCAGTTATCCTAATAGCCCCCTGCAAGCTAATGGGAGGAGGAATCACCATGAGCTTGGAAGTGAGATGTGCAAAACGAGTAGAGGAGCCTTTGTGAAAATGTTTGCGACCTGATCAATAGTGGAAATAAATTTGACCGAAATATCACGATTAAGCACTTTTTCTTAAACAAAATGATAATCAACCTCAATGTGTTTTGTTCGAGCCCGGAATACAGGGTTAGACGCCAAAGCAAGTGCACTGACATTATCACACCATTAGATAGGAATTGAAGGAAGTGGGACTTGAAGTCCCTTGAACAACATTCGTAGCCAAAATAACGTTGCAGTAGTAAGAGCAAAAGACCGATACTCAGCCTTAGTGCTTGAGTGGGAAATAAATGCCTGCTTCTTTGCACTCCGGAAGACCAAACTCTTGCCAAGAAAAACTGCAAATCCAGAAGTAGAGTGTCTATCATCGGGATTGCTTGCCCAGTCAGAATCACAAAAGGCAGACAATTGTAGATCACTCTTAGTGTAGAGTAAACCATACTCAGCAGTGCCTTTTAAATATCGAAGAACTCGTTTGGCATAGGTCCAATGTGTGGATGTAAGTGAATGCAAGTGTTGACAAAGTTGATTGACTGCAAAGGAAATCTCAGGCCTTGTAAGTGTACAATAATGTAAAGAGCCAACCACATGACGATATTTTGTAGGATCAAGTAGACTTTCACCATCATATTGTGAGAGTTTGGAACCAGAGGGACAAGGAGATTTAGCTGCTTTGGCCCCAATAATATGAACCAGAGTGAGCAAATTAGCAATATCTTTAGCTTGACAAAGATATAAACCATGCTCAGTTCTTGTGGCTTGAATACTAAGAAAAAAACTGAGAGGACCAAGATCCTTAAGGGGAAATTCAAGCTGCAACCTAGAAATTAGAGAGTTGATGAATTCAATATGTGTCCCTGTAACAATTATGTCATAAACATTAATAAGAATAAAAATCTTGATGTCACCATAGTGATATATAAATAGGGAAGTGTCCATAAGAGAAGTAATGAAGCCAAGATCCAAAAGACAGGATGAGAGCTGACACCAAGCTCTGGGAGCCTATTTTAAACCATAAATAGCTTTATGTAATTGACATACATAGTTAGGATGTCTTGTATCAACAAAGCCTTGAGGCTGTTCCATAAACACTTGATCAATTAATGAACCAAGGAGAAAAGCATTGGAAACATCCAACTATTTGATAGGCCAATTATAACTCACTGCCAATGTCAAAATAATACGAATAATCGATGGCTTAATGACAGGACTAAAAGTCTCAGTATAGTCTATCCCACATTGTTGCTCAAATCCTTTTGCAACCAATCTTGCTGTGAAACGATCCACAGAACCATCAGGTTTTTGCTTAATTTTGTAAACCCACTTGTTTCTAATCACATTGTGATTATTGGGTTGGGGACAAAGTGTCCAAGTCCCATTACTTATCAAAGCATCAAACTCCAATTTCATTGCATCTCTCCACCAGGCATTAGAGGCAGCCTTGCTATAGCAACTAGGATCAGTCTCAAGAAGAATTGTATGAAAAAGACAAAAAGGATGTTTGGTGGAGGTGAATAATTTATAATCTGGGAAGGTCATAGGTTTAAGAGATCCAGTTTGGGATCTAGTGGTCATATGGTGGGATGGATTAGAAGAAGGAATGTTAACTGGAAAAGCACTTGGCAAGGAAGGTGCTGGTATGGCCAAATCAACTAAATTGGAATGAGATGGTAAAATATTAGGTAGAGATGCAGATGAGGTTGGGCATTGGGAAGAAGTAGGGGATGGATTTGTAGGCGAGGATAAGGAAGGTGGTGCAAGTGGGGACAAGGTAATATCATGTGAGACTAAAGAAGAAGATGGAGAAGGACTTACAGTAATAACAAAAGGAGCATCAGACTGGGTAGTAATTTTAGAAGGCATTTTGACAAACGCTTTCTTCATGGCTAGAAAAGAATTCTCATCAAATACAACATGGTGGGACAAGTAAACTTTATCGGAGTCAAGTTCAAGACACTTGTAACCTGCATGACTATAACCTAAGAAAATACATGGTTTATTTAAACCATAAGGTTGAAGAAGAGGATAAAATTTACAACCAGAAACTCTAAGAACATGGTAATTGGTTCTTTATTGTAAAGTTTGGCAAAGGGAGACTTGTGAAAACTCGAATTTGAGCTAAAACACACGAGCTTGTTTAGACCCCAATTTTAAAATTACGGATAGATTGCTTTTACTTTTATTTAGACTAAGTGCAGAACAAGAGTAAATATGCGCAATGGACCGATAACTACTTTAGTGCATAAACATGAACAACAAACAATAAATGTAAAGCACAAGAGTAAGGGAAGAGAGATGCAAACACAAGATAATACCAAGACATGTTAGCGAAGAGGAAACTGAAGAACTCAGCGAAAAACCTCTTTGCGACCCTCTAAGTCGAAATCGATCCACTAGAGAATAAAGTTGGGGTACACAAATAACAAAAGACCCTCCAATCCTAGTCTACCTAATGTATTTGAGCCCTCCAAACTCCTGCTACTAATGGACTTTTCGAAGTCATGTCTTCTCTAACTTTTCGAATCCCACAATACGCCTGATTGCATCTGCCAAGCCTCACTGGCTTCTTTTGGCAAATTCCCAAAACTTCCCAAACTCCAAAATACTTTCTACACTTTAAATAAGTGTGGGTTGTGTTTAGGTAAAAATCTCCTCTCAAGGTATGACAATGGGAGAGAGAAGGAAAAGAGGCTACAATGATTTCTTACTAAGGATGAGTAGCTCTTTCTCTAAAAGATAGGTGTGTTGTGTTGTAGAAAAACTATCTAGGGTTTTTCTCTCTTGAATAGCCTTCTTTACCTTTGTGGGTAATGAGGTATATATAGTATGGGTGAAGAGTAAGAAAGTCAGACTTAAAAACCTCCAAGCAGAGAGTTTTGCGGGTATCTCGCGAGATGGTCTGTCTCGTAAAGCACTTGCGAAATGCAACCTGGCACTTGACTCTTCAGCTTCCAGCATGTGCTTCTCATGTGACCTTTTTGCGGATTGCTCTTCTCGCGAACTTCTTGTGAGCTAATTACGAAACTACACTGATTCTTCATTTCATGCTCAATTCTTCACCAACTTAATGTTAAACCCAATACAATAAAATCCCACAAAATACAAGGAAATAATTTAATGCAATTACAACACTTTTTGTCATGGAATAAAGTCAACATAAAACATAGCTGTAAATCACAACTTTACAATCTCCCGTTTGGCTATTTTGTGACAAAACACCATATGACAGACTTTAGACTTAAACTGAGTTTGGGAACAATGACAAAACTCACTCACACCTAAATCTAAAACCTATGATGAACTTGAAACACAATACTTGTAACCTGAAACACTTGCACAAAGCACATTAGACTCTCAAGGTAAACAAGTAATAAGGGACAAGTATAATGTAACAAGCAAATATACGATCAAGTAAATGTGGTGTGAAACATATGAGCAACTTGATCAAACACTGAACAGTCATATGGAAATGACTACAATGAACATATTGTTTGCGTAAATAATCTGCAAGCGCACAGAATCGTAACAAGTAGTAAAGTGTTTTTAGAAAACAAATGTCGAACCCACAGGGATTAACTATGTTATTGAATACCGAAATTTACTAAATTAAGTACTATTTGGAAAATGAAAATAGATGGAACGTTCTACTATTTGAATTAAATTAAACTATTTAATAAAAATAAATCTATGAATAAAAAATTAACAAAGCTTAAAATCTAAAAGTGTAAAAATATGATAAGAATGGATCTAGAGCAGTTGATTTCACCTAACAAATCCCACACAATTTATTCTTCCTAATTATTAAATTCTAATAATCTCCCGTTGATGATTAAAAATTCCTTAAGTATTCAATATCTTCTCTCGAATAATATTAAAAATATCTTCAACTAACAATTCCATATCTCTATGTGAATTTAATTAATTGGAGACTCATTACGTACTTTGAATTTTTTGAAAAATCACACTAATAGCGGTAAAGCATCTCTACTTTCGCTCANTGTAAGCACAAGAGTAAGGGAAGAGAGATGCAAACACAAGATAATACCAAGACATGTTAGCGAAGAGGAAACCGAAGAACTCGGCAAAAACCTCTTTGCAACCCTCAAGTCGAAATCGATCCATTAGAGAATAAAGTTGGGGTACACAAATAACAAAAGACCCTCCAAGCCTAGTCTACCTAATGTATTTGAGCCCTCCAAACTCCTGCTACCAATGGACTTTTCGAAGTCATGTCTTCTCTAACTTTTCGAATCCCGCAATACGCCTGATTGCATCTGCCAAGCCTCACTGGCTTCTTTTGGCAAATTCCCAAAACTTCCCAAACTCCAAAATACTTTCTACACTTTAAATAAGTGTGGGTTGTGTTTAGGTAAAAATCTCCTCTCAAGGTATGACAATGGGATAGAGAAGGAAAAGAGGCTACAATGATTTCTTACTAAGTATGAGTAGCTCTCTCTCTAAAAGATAGGTGTGTTGTGTTGTAGAAAAACTATCTAGGGTTTTTTCTCTCTGAATAGCCTTCTTTACCTTTGTGGGTAATGAGGTTATATATAGTATGGGTGAAGAGTAAGAAAGTCACACTTAAAAACCTCCAAGCAGAGAGTTTGCGGGTATCTCGCGAGATGGTCTGTCTCGTAAAGCACTCGCGAAATGCAACCTGGCACTTGACTCTTCAGTTTCTAGCATGTTCTTCTACGCGACCTTTTTCGCGGATTGCTCTTCTCGTGAACTTCTTGCGAGCTAATTATGAAACTACACTGATTCTTCATTTCATGCTCAATTCTTCACCAACTTAATGTTAAACCCAATACAATAAAATCCCACAAAATACAAGGAAATAATTTAATGCAATTACAACACTTTTTGTCATGGAATAAAGTCAACATAAAACATAGCTGTAAATGACAACTTTACAATCTCCCGTTTGGCTATTCCGTGACAAAACACCATATGATAGACTTTAGACTTAAACATGAGTTTGGGAACAATGACAAAACTCACTCACACCTAAATCTAAAACCTATGATGAACTTGAAACACAATACTTGTAACTTGAAACACTTGCACAAAGCACATTAGACTCTCAAGGTAAATCAAGTAATAAAGGGACAAGTATAATGTAACAAGCAAATATGCGATCAAGTAAACATGGTGTGAAACATATGAGCAACTTGATCAAACACTGAACAGTCATATGGAAATGACTACAATGAACATATAGTCAAAGTAAATGATTATCCGAACATGCAACCTATAAAGCAGAATAGCATAAGGATGTATGCATGTCAAACACATAAATGTGATGCGATGAGAGCAGCAAAGCATAGACACTAATCATAACTTAAAGCACCATAAAGCAAAACAAGAAAAAAAATAGCAAGGTTTTTCTTGAAAAGAAATGTCTTCTCTCTTGTTGTATATGCATCTCCCTATAACTTTCTCTCCCTATGAATGTGCACGAGATAAGATTTCTCCCTTGAGAATCTGCATATGAGTCATATAGAAATGACGAAACACTTCGGTATACACTCTGGTATAACTTGTAAGTAAGAACTGGAGTAGGTAATCTATTAATGATATACACAGTTGTAAGAAAAGCATCCACCCAATATTTGTTAGAAAGTTTAGAATGTGCAAGAAGAGTGAGACCAATTTCTAAGAGGTGGCACAATTTGCGCTCTGCCAAGCCATTTTGTTTGGGATGTATATGGACATGATTTTTTGTGAATGATCCCATTCTTTTGAAGAAATAATTGGAATTGCTAGGAATTATATTCACCCCTCCATCTGATTGAAGTTGTTTATAGTGGAAGAAAATTGATTTTCGACTAACAACTTAAATTTTACAAATGATTGGAAAAATCAGATTTATTATAAAGAGGATAAATCCAAGTGTAGCGAGAGTAATCATCTACAAACATTACATAATATTTCATCCACTTATTGATAAAATTGGAGAAGTCCAAACGTTTGTATGAAATAATTCCAAGGGTTGAGTAGACACACGATTTGAAGAAGAAAACAGTTGCCTCTTAGCTTTTCACAATTGACAAGAAACTCAAACTACTTTATTAAAATTGCTACATGAGACTGGTAATTGAAATTGATTGAGAACAAGAGAAATAACATCAACAGACAAGTACCCTAATCTAAAATGCCATCCTAAAGATGAAGTTTTGACTCCAAGAAATGCTGTGAAAGAAGCTTGGTTGCATTGAGAGAACCCCTTGGAAGTCGAATAGGATAAAGTTCGTTTTCACTTTTGCCTTCCAAAAGTATTGCCTTGGTCTTGTTGTCCTTAACAAAAATATGAGAAGAGGTTAGTTTAAAGTAACAATTATTATCATTGCAAAATTTTTGAATTGACAATAAATTAGCAGAAACATTAGGCAATGAAGCACATTTTTCAAATGAAATTTAGAAAGAGATGAAGTTAAGACTGTTGAACTAGTATTTTCTATAACAAGACTAGCTCCATTCCCGACGGCAACAGTGTCATCATTCTAAAGGGTTGCTTGAAACTTAAATTTTCCAACTCATTTGTAATATGAGCATTGGCACAATTGTCTGCATACCACTGCTAATCATCATAAGCAATGTTGGTGTGAGCAACCATAGCAGTAAGTTGAGAAACAGGATGATGTCCCTGATATGAATAATCCATGTGGTGGAAGTAATCAAGTGCTTGGTGGTTTGTTTTACCATAAATTTTCCAAGGCACCCTCTGATTTGATGGAGAAGATGTAGATTGTTGTTTAGAGAAAGGAGCAGTAGGTTTGGAATTATGGTTGAATGATCCTGGCGAGGTAAATTTTGGGACTTAAAAGGACGTTTGTGTTTTGGGTTAAATGGACGAGAATTAGGACGTTGTGCCATGAGAGCAATGTCACTAGCATCTGGCAAAATTACTTGTCAATTTAATAACGTTTCATGATTTAGCAATTTATCACGAAACACATTAAAAGACAACAATCTTTCACGAGTGGCAAAAGAGCAGGTGATAAATGAGTTAAATGAGAGATTGAGACTGCTAATGACGTATGAAATTAACTCATCATCTTCAATCATCTTACTAGCAATAGCCAATTGATCAACATACAGTTTGGCAGTTTGAAGAAATCTAGCGCGTGTCTTAGAGTCTTGCTTCAGAGTTTGTAGTTGCCTCTTCAAATGTTTGCAACATGCAAATGGAAGTGACTAGCAAATCAAATTTGCTAGTGTAGACCTAGACATCCTTTGATGAATTTAAAACATACACAGTCAAAAGAACACTTTTAGAGAGAGAACATTCATCCAGCTAAGCAAAAGCTGATCTTTCTTAGTCCAAATAGTGAATGCTGGATTAAGAGTCTTCTTTCCTTCTGCATAAATAAGGAATGTTGCCCTCAGAACCGTTGACAATACCCTCTAGATCATTACTCTCTCCAAATGGGATGAACCTATAGATAACCACATAAGATAGTTGTTGTTGTCAAGCCGAACATGTTGGGTTAATAGTAGGAGGATTTAGGTATGGATATGGTGATAACATGAGAGTTGAGGAAGCCATGGATAACATGATAAAAAAAGAAAGAAAAGTGTTAGCTTAGTAAGGCTCTGATACCATGAAACAAAAGCCTAGTAAATGGTATTGGCTTAAGTACTGTTAGAATGGCTTGAATTGTCAAATAAAATGGCTTGAATTGTCAACATTGGTGGCTTGACAATTAAATATCAAACATTTGGAAGTTGCAAGAAATTGCATGATTGTTGTACATGAAGAAATGCAAAGAAGTTTCAAGAAACATTGCATGGACTCATGGCCGAAATTATTGACTTCTTTGATAGAAGTCTTGCCATGTTCTACAAACTTCACTTTTGGCCGAAATATTTGACTTCTTGCATTCATGAATCATCAAGAAACGGCAAGAACAAAACCAACATGAACTACATTCATGCATAGCCGAAATTTAAGAATGCTAGCCACTATTGTTGACTTCCCTAAACAATAGAAGTCTCTAGTGTGCTCTAAAGGTGGAGGTTTCGGCTAAACCTTGGCTATAAATACAATATGTGTGGAGCAAATGAATATGCAAGGGTGAGCTAGGGAGATAGCAAATAACTTCTCTGTGTGTGTGCACCAGAGCTAGGAAGTTGGGTCTTGCAATTTTGCCTAAATACAAAAGGGTGTTCTCTATTTGTTTGTGAGAGAACCAAGGGTGTATTTGGGGTTTGGGTTTGTGTGAGAGTGCTTACAAGTCATTGTTGTAATCTCCAAACTATAGTGAAAATTATTCTGTCGCCTCCCGTGGACGTAGGCATATTGCCGAACCATGTAAATTCCTTGTGTCATATTATCTTCTCTCTCTCTTCTTTAACCTTGTGTAAACAGATTTATTTTACCCAATACGCACAACAATTACCAATCCTTAAGATGCATTAGGAAATATATATATGTACACAACACAGGTAGTTTTTTGTTATAATAGAAATTCCTAGATAGAGACAGAGGAGCTAAGGATAAAATACAACAAAATAGATTAGTGATAACTATACTAACATTTGAATTTTGAGCAGCAACATGATCTTTATTTGAATTTTGAGCAACAATGTGATCTTTAGAAAGTGGCTTGGAATTATCTTTAGCCATATCTGAATCCATATTAGTATTTGAATTTTGAGCAAAAATGTGATCTTTAGAAAGTGGCTTGGCATTGTCTTTAGCCATATTTGAATCCATATCACTTATCTTAACAGGTCTCAGGTCCTATTTTCTTGAAGTATGAGATCACCTATTCTTCCTTCTTGGAAACCTTCAACAATAGGGGAACGGATAAAAGGGTGATCCATTTTCGGGAGCCAAGAATCATTCCAAATACTAATGGAGTCCCCACAACCTATGCTTCATCTTGCTCCTTGTTTTAACACATCTGACCTTTTAAGATACTTTGCTAGGTGTATGAACCAAGCATAGGACCAACTTCCATGATTGAGTAATCTAGAAAAAAATTAAGCTTGTAGACTCTGTAAAAAAGAGAGTGCTTGTTATGTAAGAGATGCCAAACCTGTTTAGCAAGGAGTGCATCATTAAAAAATGCTAGATCTTTGAAACCCATATGTCCCTCCTTTTTAGTTTGACAGAGAGCTTCCCATCTAACCCAATGGATTTTTCTACGATCTCCTCTTTGGCCCCACCGAAATTTTCTAATAAGACTTTTGATATCATTACAAAGTCCCAAGAGAATTTTGAAGCAACTCATTGTATATGTGGAGATAGCTTGCACCACAGCCTTGATTAACACTTTTCTTCCAGCCTGAGACAGTAATTTTTCTTCCCATCCTTGTAGCTTCTACCAAACTACCTTTCTTCCTTCTTCCCACAAATGATGGCAAACCCAGATATTTCTCATATTGCTTAATCTCTAGAACCCCCAATGCTTCCTTGATATGATCTTTGACAGCTTCTGGGGTAGATTTAATTACTAAAGAAGATGGTTGTTTTGTTTTCGTTGATATGCTGACCCAAACAATGCCCATAAACCTCTGGAATGTCTAAATTTTTTTGGCACTCCTGTTCAGCTTCTTTGGAAAAAAAAAGAAAAGAAAAGAAAAAAAAGACTATCATCTACAAACAAAAGGTGAGTGAGCTGTGGACTGTTCCTGCAAAGAGAGTACCCTCAAATGTCCCCCATAGTAGCAACTTAGGATATTAGGCCATGCATACCTCTAGTGCATAAGAAAAATAGAAAAGGAGAAAGAGGATCTCCTTGTTGAATATCTCTAGAAGGGTGGATCAAACCCTTGGGTTCGCCATTAATCAAAATGGAGTAAGACACTGTAGTAACATAGAACACCATCAATCTTATCCATTAACCACAGAATCCCAACTTCTAAATAAACCTAGTTTACTTTGTCATAAGCTTTACTCATGTTAAGATTAATAGCCATGTAGTCATCCTAACAGAGATCTAGATCATGTGTAATGCCCTAGCTCCCCGGTATTGTAAGGGATGCAATACTTATGGATGGCCAAAATAAAAAGTTACTCAATAATTAATTAAAGAAAAAAAGTATTTTTTTTTTTAAATTTAATTTTTCACTTTTTATCTTCTTTGATAGGATGGTTGGACTTCCATAGAGAATTTCATGGGATGCAATACAGAATATGAATTGAGCAACTTAAAGACTAAATGACATGGGTTGATTATGGACATGGAGGCCCTTCCCAAAACCCATGTTATGCACTTTGTGAGATGGATAAAATTAAGCTACAACTCTACTTAATATCTTTTTATTAAATGTGAATTTTGATGAATCCACTGTTAAATTAAACTTTCTTTTATATTATCTATATTTGCAAATTTTCAGAAAATCAAAGATTAGTAACTATGTCATCAATCAAATATTTAAATTTCAAGTTTTTAAGTATAAAATTATGCATAAAAAATAAATTTATGGATTGAATATTAAATAACATCCAATTGGCACAAAATTTGACATGCGTATTAAGAACATGAAAAATATGCAATCTAACAATTAGATTTTCAAAATATATAGTCATGTTACTTTTTTTTTTTTTTTTTAAAAATGTAATTGTTCGATAAGAACAATTATTTTGTTTGAAATTTTTTAAAAGGTCAAGTTTTTTTTTTATAAAATTGGTTGGTTAGATTTATTTTTTTTAGTTTCACTATTGGTAATTTTTGTTGTTGTGTAACTTTTTTTCTTGTATATTTTGTTTTAAATTTTAAATTTATAGATTTTTTTATGGTCTTTAAAAGAAGAAAATGAGAACTACAAATTTGTTTACAAATTACTGATGTCGTGAGTGGTTATTGGTAAGTAAAAAAGTTGTATGTTAGGGTCATATTTTCTATTAATTGGCTAATACTTTAACAAAATGCACTTTAGTTGTAATTGGGTAGATCTAAGGTGGGTTTAATATATCAAGAAGTATGTTGCTCAAACATATCAAGTGTATTTTTAAAGTCATGAAGATTGATCCAAGAAACAAGTGAAGAAAAGTTAATTCATTAAATCTCGAAAAAAGCTCAAAGATACTACTATGAGGTTAAATGAAGAAGCTCAACACAACTCATCTATGAGAATTATGATTTCAAAAATTCCAAATTTGAAATCCAGCCAATGATATATTATTTGATTAGTTTCTTTTCTACACCTCTAGTCATATATAAGACATATTTTAAAAGCCATCATACTGGATACAGAGACCCAAAACTCATATACTCTGTGTAAAGCTACTGGTTTGTACGCCTTAGGTATTGTAACCAAATGCTTCCTAATCTTCATCTTTATGAAGTGAAAACTTTGCACAACAACAATCATTCAAGTTGCTGAGTTAGTCACGTACTGGAATCCGTACAAAGGAATTAGTCATAGATTGGATATTTGTGCAACAAAGAAAGAGCTGCTATAAAATCAATCCAATTAGGTATTGGAGCAAAGATTCAACTGTAGGTTGGTATTTTGGGATAGACCAGGGTAGTGGTAAGATTCCTTATAGTTGTAACCACTTAATTTTTTATTAGTTGATTCTTAGGAGTGATGACCTTAAATTCACCTGGTAAGGTTTTTGCCTTACGAGAGGTTTTCTCCATTTGTCAATAAATCACTATAATAATTCATTTTCTGCTACATTTTAGTTATTTGGTGATTTGTTGGTACCTCCATGATTTGCATATAATTTGACCTAATTAATCAACTTGGGTAATTGAATTAATTAACCGGGGTCAATTTATCTTAACTCAATAGTGTAAGTGGTGAGCCTAAATGCGAACCAATAAGAAATTGCTACCTTAAGAGTTTGTAAAAATTTTGTAGAAAATTTTTTGGCTATAACATCACTCTTAAAATAATTAATGACATTATTAAGGGGACAAAGTGTAGTTTTATAGAACAAAATTGTTAAAATTAATACCTAGTATATATTCCACTGAAGACTACCTCCGTCCCTGCTCTTGAGTTTCTATGGAGCAATGTCAATGCCCTAGCAGGTGATGTATTTCTACCTTGTTGTTAATGCCAAGTTATATTACCCAGAAAAGGAGGAGGANTGATTTCAAAATTCCAGATTTGAAATCCAGCCAATGATATATTATTTGATTAGAGTTTCTTTTCTTACACCTCTAGTCATATATAAGACATATTTTAAAAGCCATCATACTTGGATACAGAGACCCAAAACTCATATACTCTGTGTGAAGCTACTGCGTTTGTACGTCTTAGATATTGTAACCAAATGCTTCCTAATCTTCATCATTTATGAAGTGAATAACTTTGCAACAACAACAATCATTCAAGTTGCTGAGTTAGTCACGTACTAGATCCGTACAAAGGAATTAGTCATAGATTGGATATTTGTGCAACAAAGGAAAGAGGCTGCTATAAAATCAAGTCCAATTAGGTATTGAGCAAAGATTCAACTGTAGGTTGGTATTTTTGGGATAGACCAGGGTAGTGGTAAGATTCCTTATAGTTGTAACCACTTAATTTTTTATTAGTTGATTCTTAGGAGTGATGACCTTAAATTCACCTGGTAAGGTTTTTGCCTTACGAGAGGTTTTCTCCATTTGTCAATAAATCACTATAATAATTCATTTTCTGCTACATTTTAGTTATTTGGTGATTTGTTGGTACCTCCATGATTTGCATATAATTTGACCTAATTAATCAACTTGGGTAATTGAATTAATTAACCGGGGTCAATTTATCTTAACTCAATAGTGTAAGTGGTGAGCCTAAATGCGAACCAATAAGAAATTGCTACCTTAAGAGTTTGTAAAAATTTTGTAGAAAATTTTTTGGCTATAACATCACTCTTAAAATAATTAATGACTATTAAGGGGACAAAGTGTAGTTTTATAGAACAAAATTGTTAAAATTAATACCTAGTATATATTCACTGAAGACTACCTCCGTCCCTGCTCTTGAGTTTCTATGGAGCAATGTCAATGCCCTAGCAGGTGATGTATTTCTACCTTGTTGTTAATGCCAAGTTATATTACCCAGAAAGAAGTAGGAGAAAAAAAAGGATAAATTAGCCAAATTACAATAACAAACAGGGCTATGAAAATGAGAATTTAGCATATCAGGCCCTCTACAAAGAATGACAAAGTTTGGATACAAATATGCATCAAAGTCACAAAAAAAAAAAAAAAAAAAAAAACCTCAGTGGCTGAGCCATCACACATAATTAGCAACAAAGTTGTTCACTCCTAACTACGAGTCCTGGCTTTGTCCCTGCTCAAGAGGAAGAAGGTACTGTTTGTTGAGGTACAATTTTTTCGTTCATACCACGTGCCCCAATCCTATTTAATCACATTTATTTATTCACTAAAAAATACAAAAATATCACCCATAAATTATTTTGGACCTCTATGAATATTTCTCATCCCATTGGCTCATAACTATTTCCTATCTCATCATCTAAATTGGGCCACAATATAAACTATCACAAAAGCCCAAGAACTCATATCCTATCCAATTTCATTATCATTATTTAACTAAGCCTAAAATTAGCCCTATGAGCCCAATGCACACATCCTATCATTTTTAAAACCCAAGGCTACTTATGCTTGACAATATTTCATAAGTTCAATTCTCATTGGCAATATCAAAAGCCCAATTTATGTTGGCACTATTAAAAGCCCAAGCTAGCTATTTGACACTATTTAGTAAAAAGCCCAAGGTTATCAATACTTGGCCAAATACTATATCATAAGTGTTTCACTTAAAGTCCAATGATGGAAAATATATAGGGATGTTTATCCCACATCGGTTGAGTGTGTTAGAGTTTCAGTTCTTATAACCCTAGGCTACTACTACAAAGGTTATGCCATTTTGTAGTGGTATTTTAGTTATGTAATGTATTATAAGTCTGTTTAAAAAACTCTATTTATACTTTCATGTTTGTGTGTTCTAATAAGTATTATTGTTTTCTCAAAAAAAGAAAAGCAAAAAAGAAAAGAAAAAAGTCCAATGATGAACAATGCTTTAAGTTCTTAAACTTATTACTATAATATTACAAACCCATGGAATCTATCTTATAAAACCCATGGTAGCCATTTATGTTACGTAACACTATTCATTTTTCCAAAACTCATGGCAAACATATATCAAGCTGATGGAGAATTATTAATTTGTGTTACTAATATAAAAGCCCATGGAAAGTTATGATTATTTATTTTAAACCCATAACATTCATTTATTTCATATCATATTATAAACCCATGATAACTATTTATGTTACATAACTGTTAGGTTCTAAGAATTACGAACTAATGTATTAGAATTTCATTTTGTAATGTTGGCAAACTATGATCAAAATGTTTTAGTCTTATTTAGACTTGCTCAAAGTATATGCTTTTTATGTAAAGTTGGAATTAAGTTGCTGCAGGATTTACTGTGTAAATCTGCCTGGCTCGATTGATTGAGAATTATACTCGACCGATTGAAAGTCATGCAGATTGTTTCTTTTGCAAAATTTTCAACTCAGCCCAAGCCCGTTTGATGTGTAGGGTTTTATGCTTTACTCTAAGTACAAAAGGGAAAACCCTAGCCACGTTTTATGGTTGCTCTTTATGTTGTGTGTGTGAATCTTCTGTGAGATCTAAAGGTGCTTACCTTCACACATACTTAAGGTTTCCAAGATTCAAGATTATGTCAAGAACTTGGTGATCATTCAGTTGCAGATCAAGAGCTTAAAGATACACAAGCGGGAGTGCTTGTACTTGCTGGGAATCCAAGAAAGAAGTAGTCCGTGGACTCGGACCTATCATGGGGTCGTGATAATAAGTTTCCTACTTGAGGTAGTAATAGGATGTTAGTGGTCTAAGTTGTTATTGTGTAAACTTCAATTCTTTCATAGTGGATTCAATTTTACCTTGAGGATAGCTAGGTTAAATCATCCCTAGGTTTTTTACTGGTTTGGTTTCCTAGGTCATCATATCTTTGTGTTTTTTATTTTTTACACTTTACATTGATATGATATATTTGTGTTAACCTAGATCTGTTTAATTTGACTAAGTAATCATTTGGCTAATTAACTAGGTTAATCTAGTTGTATTTTAAGGGGTCTAAAAACAAACAAGTGGTATTAGAGCAGGTAGCTCTCTTGTTGTAGATCTTTTAATCTAGGAGCTGATCCTTGATCTCTGTTGTCATGGAACATAGACACTCTCTTGTTATTCCACCTCACTTTGGTGGGAATAATTATGCTTATTGGAAAGTAAGGACGAAAGCATTTCTGAAATCTATTGATGAGAAAGTTTGAAATTCCGTTGAATACGGATGGAAGAAGCCCACTACTCCTATGAGTGAGTGGCAAACTTCTCAGAAAGAAGTAGCCGCTTTTAATAGCAAAACTATGAATGCTATCTTTAATACTGTTTCTATGGAAGAATTTAAGAGAATATCTAATATTGAGGTTGCTCATACTGCTTGGAATATCCTCCAAACTGTGCATGAAGGTCCAAAGGCAGTTAAAATTAATAAGCTGCAATAATTAACAACTAGATTTGAAAGTATTAGGATGTTTAATGATGAATATTTTGATGAATTCTATGCTAAGGTTAATGATATTGTTAATTCTGCTTATAAGCTGGGTGAAATTTATGATTAACCTAAAATTGTTAAGAAGATTCTTAGATCTTTGACTGAAGATTTTAGACCCAAAGTGATTGCCATCACTGAAAGTAAGGATGTGGACTCCATCCCTGTCGATAAACTTGTAGGATCTTTTCAGTCCTATGAGTTGGACCTATCTAAAATTAGCAAATCCAAATCAATGACTCTTAGGTTTGTTGATGATGTTGAGGTGAATGGATTTGATGATGAGCTTTCTGTTACAGAGATTGCCTATCTTGCCAAGAACTTTAGAAACTTTCTTAGGAACAATAACAGAAGGGCAAGAGGTAAGAACTCTACTGAACCTAGAAATTTTAGGAGGAATGATTCCACTAAGGTTAATAACACTGAAAAACCTAAAGAGAAAGTAGGTCAACCTTCTAATAATTCTATGAGGCAACAATGTTTTGGGTGTCAAGGGTATAATCATATGAAATCTGAATGTCCTACATACTTGAGGTCTAAGGGTAAGACTATGACTGTAACCCTTAGTGATGATGAAGTTTCCGATGATGAGTCTGGTTATGACGAGGATGGAAATTTCATTGCTTTCATTGCTACTGCTGTAGTTGATGAAAGTATTGCTGTTAAAGAGAACCCTTCTGATGGGAAACTCTCTGAGGATGCAGATTTACAAGAAGCCTACAATAAACTTTGCAAAATTGCTGCAAAGGATGCTAGAAGTGTTGAGTTAGGCTTAAAGAAAATTGCATCTCTTGAACTTGAAAAGAAAAATTTGCTTATGAAACTGTTTGATGCTAATGAGTTATTGAATAATGTGAAGACTGAGAACATGCTTTTGCTTGATAAAGTTAAAAATTTGGAACTTGAATTATCTGTTGCTAGAGAACAAACTAATAGGTCTGCAAGCTCCAAACTTGATCGCATGCTGAGTGTTCAAAAGTCTCCCTCTAACAAAACTTGCTTAGGTTTTGTAGAAAGTATCTTTGTGCCTGAACCCCATTCCACAAATTTTGTTTCTTCCACTGAACCCCCAATGAGTGAGGTTGTCAAACCCTTTGTGGGTGAGGCTACTAAACCTGTAGATGTTATACCTCCTAGGAAGATTAGGGTTGATCTTCATGAGTCTAAATCTAAGGCTCCTAATCCTTCTAAGGGCAAGTTGTAAGTTAAGCCTGCTTGAATTTGTCATTTTTGTGGAAAGTCTGGGCATATACGTCCAAACTGTTTCAAGTTGCAAGCTGCTAAGTGAGCAAATAAGCCAAAAGTACTTGTGCCACAAGCACAAGATCCTATGGTACTTATTGGTAAATTGGTAAAGGCTCTAAACCTTTATTCCAATTCTGGAGTTGGTCATCATTCTAATGTGAATAAGAACTCCAATGCTTGAGGTGCATCTAAAAAGCTTTGGATGCAAAAGGCTCAATCCAATTGAATCTTTCTGACATGGTCCTTGTGCTTCATCACTCTACTCTTTGTGACTATTTTTCTTGCTGTTGTGTTTTCTCTATTTTCTAGGATTTGCATTGCATAACATTAATGCATTTCATTCTAAGTTTGTTTTTGTTATTTTTTAAATAAACATTAAAAAAAAAAAAAAAGAGGGAAGAAGGTAGCAAAATGTGTTTTGCACTATTTTTTCGTGGATTTGAAATCAAGGTTGGCCAATTTATTTTTACATAACATGTTTATGTACCTTGTTTAGCTTTGATGAGCTTATTTCTTGCACTTTACTAGTTTGAGCTTAGTAGTGCATGTTGTGTGGGAAGATGTTTATAATTTTGATTACTTTGTCTTGATTTTGAAGTCACATGCCTTTGATTGTTGGACTTGATCCTATTGAGAAAGGCATAAATAACCATCTCACCACTGTTTACTAGCCAATCATGAACACCTTAGTGTATATCGTAAGATTCTGTGTTCGAAAAAGTGTAGCACATGCACAAAAGGAACATAAGGTGTAGCCTCGGTTTAAATGCTAAAATTGGTGTGTACATTATTGGACTTTAAGTTAATTCAATCAAATAAAATTGGTGTGTACATTATCCCAACTATTTTAATAAGTTTCTGCTCAATTAAAATTGGTGTGTACAATATAAGGCAAATCAAGAAACTTACATAATTGCAAGCTTTTATTCTAGGAGATGTAGGAGTTATATGATATAACTCTTTAGGTGATAGTCTCTTTTAAATTCAATGTGATGAATTTTGTAGACTTTGTGCTTGATTTCTATTTACAAATCACCTCACATGTGTCTCAAGATTTTGCTAGTTGCACACATTACACAAGTTGCTCTTTGCTAAACTTTGTACATGTTATTGTGTGTGATTTTGGTTTGGCCAACCAAGTTTGTAAATTCCTTGAGTTTTATGTAAAACATGTTTGCTGTTTGAGAATTTAAGGTAAATTGTTTGAAAATCTCAATTTTGGGAAAACTAGGTTCAAAACATGTGTTTTTGAAAATCATTTCATCTCATTCTCATGCATTTTATTCCTAAAATTCAATGCTTTAAGGAGTTTCTGCATAAAATTGCTTTGTTTTTCAAAAATGTGATTTTTCCAAAATTTCGATCAATCAAACCTATTTTTCGACTGATCAAAATCGCAATTAAAATTTTGGTTAGCCTCTATCTGTTTCGATCGGTGCTTGATTGCTAATGGATCAATCGAAGCATTTTCGACTGATCGAACCTATTTTTCGATCGATCGAAAACCGTAAAGAGAGTTTTTTAAAACCTTTGTTTTTCACATGTTCTACACTATTCCAAACTTTTTCAAAACACTTTTCTCTCTCATTCAATCGGCCAAGGCTACCAAAGCAATTTTTTGTCGTATTCCTCCAAAATTTTTGCAAGGTTTTTCTCATCCAAGGCTGGTAAGACCATTTTACCCTTCCTTTTGCATTTATTTTCATGTTTCATGCATTAAATCATGCATTTTGGGGAAAATTTCAAACCAATAGATTTTTGGTTTTTTGATGATTCAAGTTTTTTCTTTGGAAATTGATCAATGGGTTTTTGTTGTGGGATGATATACAACTGATCTATGTGGTTTAATTAGATGAATTTGATGATTTGTGAGAAATTGAAAATTCTAGGGCTTAAATATACCCGAATTGGGGATTTCGTTAAATTAAGCTTTAATTGATGAAATTGGCTTGTTTGATTGATTGATTTGGTCATTATAATCTGTTATCTATCTTGTTTAATGATCAATTGGTCCAATTTCTTGAAAATTGTACAAGTGGTTTTTCAAAATTTGGGGTTTTTGATATAAACTCTATGCTCAAGCCAATTTTGTTATTTTAAAGTTCAATTGAACATATTCTCACTGCATTAGAGCATGCATCATTTTCTTTTACTGTTCATGCATCATATAGAATTGTTATTTCTATATTTTTGTGCTAATTTGTAGTCTACCCTTGGGTTTTCTTGTTTTCTCTTTCCTTGGTTCTTTTCTATTTATCCTTTACCAACGTTAGATCATGGTTAGAAAGACTAGAGCCCATAGGACACCTACCTCCACCTCTGCTCCTTCTTTTGATAGTGAGAGGTTTCTGAGTGAGAAAAACCAAGAGACGTTTGAGAAGCTGAACCTTAAGAGAAACATTTGGGTTGAGAGAAAGGTTTTATTAGATGAGCTTGATCATGCCATTAGGGATAACTTTGAGCACAGGGGTTGGTTATCACTGTTGGATATTTCTCATCCACCTCCAGCTCCCCTAATTAGAGAGTTCTACTCGAACCTCTCTATCTACGTCTATGATTCCAACACTCTAGTTAAAAGTTAGAAACGAGGTGTAGAGTACACCATTACTCCTGTAGTAGTGGCTGATACTCTTGGGGTACCAGTGGTCCAGCATCCTATCTACCCTTATGATGAGTCTCCTCCCTTAGACGACATCATATCTTACATCACTGAGTCTTCTATCCAGTGGGGTTCTAATCCTCGGATCACTACTGCTGAGCTCATTGAGGTCCACTATCTTTTCTTTAGGATTGCTTGTCATTCCTTGTGGCTTATCTCTCATCTGCACACCATTCCTTTGGAGCGTTGTGCATTTTTGTATGCCTTTGTTACAAATGCTCCTATTAGTTTTCCTCATCTTTTTATTTGTTCTTTGAGCGAAGTTTATAGGAGTAGTTCTACTGCTCATGCTCTTTTCTTCCCCGTTTTTATTCATAGGATTCTTTTGCATCTAGGTTTAGATGAGTTTCCAGCGTCTGAGCCTGTCCATATTATAGCTCCCATAGGTGCCACATTTCTTAGGTAGAGGGCTGCTCAGTTGAGACCGAGCTCTAAACACCCTAGGGTTGAGTCTTCTGGTGTCGCACCTCTTTCTTCTTCTTCTATAGGTACTACTACTGTTGAGGCATCTGTTGATCCTGCTGCTGTTGTTGCTATTCTCCCATCATCTACTTCGAATGATTCAGACATTTGATGTATGTTGGAGACTGTTATGACCGTTCAGGCGACTCATGGTCAGTTTTTGGTGGACATGCTTGATGAGCTTCGTGCTTTGCTCGCAGATTTGGAGCATTTTTGACGATCACCTCTGCCACCTCCTTTTGATGATGAGTGAGTGCCCTTTGGCAATTCGTCACCAAAAGGGGGAGTACATTTCTAGAGGAGATTTTGTTGTTAGGGGGATATTTTTGTGTTTTGGAGCTGTGGAGCTTTTAGATTGTATCTAGGTGCTTCTTTGTGTATTTATTTTTTTGGCTCTTAATGTGTTTTGTTTGGGTTGTCCACGATAGGGGGAGATACATTGATTATATATGTTTCTTCTTTCACATTGTTTATTGATTTATATTTATGAGTTATTCATGATATATGTCGTTATTTTGTGTTATGTGAAATCAAGAAGTTATTTTGTTTTACTTGTATTTTCCACATATGCGTTTATGCGTTTATTGAGTGTTTCAGGAAATATACAGGTTGATTTAGTCGTGTTGCTGTCTACACTTGCAGCTAATAGATACTAGTTAGGTTGAATTTGTTTTGTTGGGCAATGTTTTTGTAATGGGCTGTTTTTTGTAAACTTTGAGCATTTTGTTAGTTTGTGTTTTGTCACGGATTGCCAAAGGGGGAGTTTGTTAGGTTCTAAGAATTTGGAACTAATGTATTAGAACTTCATTTTGTAATGTTGGCAAACCATGATCAAAACGTTTTAGTCTTGTTTAGACTTGCTCAAAGTATATGCTTTTTATGTAAAGTTGGAATTGAGTTGTTGCAATATTTGTTGTGTAAATTTGTCTGGCTTGATCAATCAAGAATTAGACTCGATCGATCAAAAGTCATGTAGATTTTTTTTTCTGCAGAATTTCCTACTCAGCTCAACCCCGTTTAACGTGTAGGGTTTTATGTTTTACTCTAAGTATAAAAGGGAAAACTCTAGCCATATTTTATGGTTGCTTTTTATGCTCTGTGTGTGAATCTTCTGTGAGATCTAGAGGTGCTTGCCTTCACACATACTTAGGGTTTCTAAGATTCAAGATTATGTCATGAACTTGGTGATCATTCAGTTACAAATTCAAGAGCTTAACGTGTAGGGTTTTATGTTTTACTCTAACTATAAAAGGGAAAACCCTAGCCACATTTTATGGTTGCTTTTTATGCTCTGTGTGTGAATCTTCTGTGAGATCTAGAGGTGCTTGCCTTCACACATACTTAGGATTTCTAAGATTCAAGATTATGTCAAGAACTTGGTGATCATTCAGTTACAAATTCAAGAGCTTAAAGATACACAAGTAGGAGTGCTTGTACTTGCTGGGAATCCAAGAAAGAAGTAGTCCGTGGACTTGGAGCTATCATGGGGTCGTGGTAGTAAGTTTCGTACTCGAGGTTGCAATAGAATGTTAGTGGTCTAAGTCGCTATTGTGTAAACTTCAATTCTTTCATAGTGGATTCAGTTTTACCTTAAGGATAGTTAGGTTAAATCCTCCCCAGGTTTTTTACTGGTTTGGTTTTCTTGGGTCATCATATCTTTGTGTTCTTTATTTTCCGCACTTTACATTGATATGATATATTTGTGTTAACTTAGATCTGTTTAATTTGACTAAGTAATCATTTAGCTAATTAACTAGGTTAATCTGGTTGTGTTTTAAGGGGTCTAAAAACAAACAATAACACTATTCATTTTTCCAAAACCCATGACAAACATATATCAAGCTCATGGAGAATTATGAATTTGTGTTACTAATATAAAAACCCATGAAAAGTTATGGTTATGTATCTTAAACCCATGACATTTATTTATTTCATACCATATTATAAACCCATGGATATTCCCATGGTAAATATTATTCACAAGAAACATTTAAGATTACTATTTAAAAGCCCCAAAGAAAATACCATTTACAAAATAATCCATAGTAAAAATTATGAGAAACTATACAAGTTGTCATTTAAAGCCCATGGAAAATAATACCTAAAACCTATCATAAATATTTATTAAAACTCATGAATACATTTTATTTTTACTAACAACTAAAATCCATATGGAATAAAAATCCATGGCAATATATGGTAGTTTTGTCCATTTTGTAGGGCTTATAATGAGAAAGCAAAAGAATAGGCCTAAGTAGAAAGAACCACCAAGTCAGAGGTCCACCAAAATACTTAGCCCTTATGGCCAAGTCCAACATGAAATCTTAGCCAAAACAGTCCATGTGTGCAAACTGGCCCAGTTGGAGAACTCCCTTCAGTTTTGCCTTCCACTGGAGAGCACCTTAAGAAACAACCAAGCTCCTAAACCAAATTAGGAGCTGGCCACCTGTCTCATCAGCCTCTTTGCCACTGCCAACTTTGACGTGAACAGTACCCGAGGCTAGCCTGACATATAAGAGTTGAGGTCATCTCATTGTCTACTTCCTCTCCAAGTTTTGGTTAAAGGGGAAGGGAAGCCACAGCCATGACCTCCAAGCTCATGAAATCCTTGACTAAATAGTTTATTTTCTTTCTAAAAATGTATATAATTGATTCATGAACCAAGTCCATAAATCCTAAAAGGGGGAAATTAGGGAAAAGTGGTTTGGAGGGCATAAATGGGTGTCCAGTAGAAGTTTCCAGTAGAGGCATCAATAGTTGACACTTGGCTTGGAGTGTCAACCAACCTTCATGAGCTCTAATCCTAGTTGCAGCAAGCAAGATCTCTAGTCCTTATACTTGCTCTAATCCTATTGGACGAAATTAATCTCCAAATCCCAACATTTAATGCCTAGATTAGGAGCATCTCAGCCTCTAGCTTCATTACCCAAATAAACAAAACACTTTAAAAGCAAGTCTCACAATTTTGGGCCAAATCTTAGAGGAGATATTATGAGATTTTGCTACTGGCAGGCCTGGTCCCTTCTAAATTTTGCTAATCAATCCCTTAAGCTTCACTATAAAAGGAACTACCATCAACTCATCAAAGGAACAACATCTTATCATAAAATTCTTCACCCATCATACTATTTTCAGCTTATAAATCAGTCATTTAGTTCATAAATCAGCTTTTGATCCATAAATACTCATGTACACTTACCCATAAACATCCTATTCCATCTCCTCAGAAAATCCCAGCACCTTAAAATAGTCATAAATAGCCCCTTTTTACACTATACCCGAAAATGGGTAAACACCAATCTATCTCTCTTCCATACTTCCATATATTCACTCATACTTTTCATAAATTCACTCCCATCACTTACTATATACATATATTCATCATTATGGGCATAATATGGCACATAGGGATCTTGTTTAAAGATTTGCTACACTAGATGGACGCTCATTCTCTCCTTTCATTCTATCCTAATTTCTCCTCTTTTACTTGTAATTACAAAGCATTTAATAATTGTTTATTGCTATTATAATGAAGGTCATATATGATTTTTATCATGTAAATACATTTATTGACTAATCAGACGTTACTGTTGGAGGTCTGTCATATTTACTATTGGACCATTTTTTCTCGTGTACTTATTATAACAGGCCCACTTTTATATTAACCAACTACGGAGGAAATGCATAATTTTTACTATGCAAATACATTTATTAATTTTTCAGGCATCTACTGTTGGACGTTTCCCTGGTTTACTGTTGGACTATTATTTAAGCACTATGGGCCATTCTTTGTACTAGCTTTTCTTTGAAGGAGGTATTTTTAGGGCCTTAGAACATCCGTATCAACTGTGCCATATGTGCTAAATGCTAAATATTTGGCACATTTGGCACACCAAACACCATTTGACCCCATTTATCAGATGTGCCATATCTCATATTTTTTGCAACATGCTACAGTAGAGTCACAAATTTGCCACGGTACGGAACGGGTGTGGCATATGGATTTATTCTTTTTTATTCATCTTTCTCTCTCATATCTCTTTCATCTTCTCCTTCAGCTATTCACCGCTTCCATCTCCACTCTCTCACATATCTCTTTCTTCTTCTCCTTCAACTATTCACCGCCTCCATCTTCACTCTCCCATACTCTTTCTTCTTCCCTTTCCTCTTTTGTTTGCTCTATCCGCTCTGTTCTATCTCTGACGCTGCTGATTTGCTGTTCTCTTTTTCTCCGAGTTGCTGATTCAAGAATCTCAAAGTCGCCGCTTTCCTCTCTGTTCTATCTCAGAGTCGCCGATTCGCTGTTCGCTGTTCTTAGAGTTGCCGATTCGCTGTTCTCAGAGTCGCTGAAATCCTCTCTACCATCGCTGATTCGTTGTTCAATCTCGGCATCGCCGATTTGCCGTTCGGCATGCTTCTATTTTTGCTCTAGATTTGCTGGGCTTTTGTTTGAATGAATTTGAAAAAATTGTGGGTTTTGAATGATTTTGTGATTTGTTTGGTTATTCGTCTACCAATTAGGCTTTTAGGCTATTTTGACTTAATTTCCCTGTTTTTTTTTGTTTGTTTGTTTGCTTTATTTATAAATTGTTAGCTTTTTTTTTTTTTTTTTTTGGGATTTATGAAACAATGAACTCAAAAAAAAAAAAAAAAAAAAAAAAAAAAAAAAAAAAAAAAAAAACCCAATATATGAAGTCTTACAATTCCTTGTACTAACATTATTAATAGACAAAAATGGATTGATCGAAGATAAAGTGAGATTTGAAAATATTGAAATAGGAGTAAAAAAGTGAGAGAAAGTCTAAAATGATGAGAGAGAGAGAGAGAGAGAGAGAGAGAGAGAGTAGCATATAGTACATGTTATGACTACGGCAAGAGAGTAGAGTTGTTAATGCCACTAAGGAGAACTCATGACCACATTATCTCTCTTGGTGTCATTTTTTAGGAAAAATGAAATTATGAATTATTTTTATGTAATCATTTGAATGGGTTGTTAATCTGAATTATTAGGGGTTTTATTTTTGTTTTTGAATGAGTTTTTTGTTGACTATTTTGTTTATTTGTTGTTGTTTGGGCTATTATTTGAGCCCATTTTTATTGTCATTATTTGGGCTTTTAATTTTTTGTTTAAGGGGTTAAGGATTATGTTTGGTAAGCCATGGTTATTTTTTTTTATTAATGCTAGGGATTGAACAAAATAACACAATAATTTACAGCATTTCCAAATTAGTGTATGAAAAAATTTATATTAAATTATCAAAAGAAAAAAAAATTAAAATTAAAGATTAGGAGGGTCCATGTGTGAGTTGGCATGTTAATTTGAGAATGTGCTAAATTGTTATTATAACATTTTGTTGTGTACTCTTAGCACTATTCTTATTTTGGTTGAACACAAATTCTTGAAATTTTCAAGTTAGGACGTTGAATATTTATTTTTAAGTCAGAAAAAATAGATATAACTATGTATATCATTTTTTTTTTTTTTTTTAACTTCTATGTACGTAGAGTCGTCCCTGGTGCTTCGGGTTGTATAAGTTGCTCATAATCCCATAAAATTGGAAGATTGCAATAGGTTGATGGATCTTAACGAATGAAAGTAAACCATTATGAGATTGTTTAAGACAGTAGGTGCCTGATCACTGGGATGCAGTAATTGCTTAGGAAAAAATATCTATGAGGCAGAAGAATACAAACTAGAGTAGGGAAAATGGCCATAACAGCTTCTGTGTATCATATCAAGAGGCTGGGAAACAATTATAAATTATCAACTACGACAAAAAAAAAAAATGGTTGAAGAACAAATGGTTAAAAGAATTTTGAAGGAGATAAAAGAGAGAATTGAGACCTTTGTGCCTAGAAGGATCACAACAGCTGACAGAGGTATATGTGTAATAGTTTAGGTTTAAAGGTAGAGTGAACTCGGGAGTAGGTACTTGATTGTAGTATGGTTATGCATGGTTCGCTGCTAGTTGAGTTGGTTCTTCAAGCGCAACTGTTGTAAAGATGTGAAGTATTTGCCAACTAGGAAGTGGCATGGGACTGGTGAGATGATTCTGTCTTGCTCGCTATCGGCATAGTTTTGCAGCTTCCGTGTTGTTGGTCTGATGTTCTGGTTTGTGTGACTTATTAGTGTGTAGTAGAATTGCTGTTAGAGTTTGTATGTAGATCTCCAAGTGTAATTTGCTAGTTAGGGAGAGGTGGGTTTGTCTATAGCTTGTTGACAAAGTGGCGTTTGCAGTTGTTTGGGAAAGCCAAGAGGAAGAAGATGGTAACGCAAAATGTAAAACGATGTCGTTAGAGTCTTACTATTCTAAAAGCGAAGTAAAAAAAAAATGTCATATTGATATGTTTTTAGTACTATATGCACTGTTTCACTCAAGGCAGAGCCATAAATTTTTGTTTGGAAGTCAAATGGCAACTCTAATATATTTATTAAAACAACCCCATATATACATATACATACACTTTTTTATTATATACACGAGTGGCGGCTTCAGGATATTTTTTTGGAGGTCATTTAAAATGTTAAATTAAACAAAATTTAAAAAAAAGAAAATTTAAATTATTTAGTTATGACAAAACAAAAAGTCACAAATACATAAAATGTTATAATATCATTCTATGAGTTTTCATATTTCGAAATCATTACATGATAATTCATTATCAATTGTTATTTTCTATTGTCAATGTGGGTAGATATAGCCATTTTATTTTATTGAGTTTGTATAACATTTTTATTTTTATACAATTATCACTATCTATTTGTCATTGTTTTTATAAAAATATTTTAAACTAAATGGCAAAACTCATCCCACTTGACTAATCAAATGCTTGAATCTCTCTCATGAATCTCATCTCATCTCTATTCTCTATTTGACTATCTCGATATCTTTGATTCTAAAGGTAAAGAGTGAGTGTTTGTTAATTGTGCGTATGTGTCTAATATGTGCATTATTATTATTATTATTTTGTTATAAAGAAATTTATGTGAATTGTGATGTGTGTGAATATGTGCATGTATAATATTGTAAATAAAATATAACTTAATATAATTTGATACATGTATGTGTATTGTTATTATGTTATAATAATTTTTAGTTATAAAGTTAGTGATTTGAGGAAAAAAAATTAAAGTGAATATGTGATTAGAGTGTGCAAGATTAAAGCCAAATTGTGCAAATATATTTTTAATGATAAATTAAAATGGTAAAAAATATTTTATATATATATATATATAAAATATTTTTTTAATAAAAAGTCAGGGGGTTCATTTGAACCTCCTGAAATACATCTAGCGTCACCCATGATATACACACTTTTTTATTTGATAAGTTATATACATACACAACAAACAACAACAAAAAGAGTTTAGTAACTTCAATCAAAATTATGTTTGGTGGTAATCTTTCATAAAATAAAATTCATTTTTACTATTTTTATAGTGAAATTCTTAAAAAATTTCATTTTTGCTACAAAATATCAAATTTTATACTAAAGTAAGTAAAAAATCTTTCAATTGAACTAATGAAATTTTCAAAAACATAAATGATCAAAAACTTGGAGGAATAAGAGCATCTCCAGCAAATTCATCAAATTTTTGTACTGTTTGGAGAATGAACAGTGACTTTTGCCTTTTATCTACCCACTTTTTCAAATACATTTTCCAATAGATTCTCTATCCCATTTTCTATCTCATTTAAATATTATTTATTCATTTATTATTTATTCTTTTTTTAACAACTACACATCTTCCAACATTTTTTTATTCAACACTTGATTATTATAATAGGAAAAAAAAAAAAACATTTGAAGAATGAACAGTAGCCCATCAGGCTTGATGAGCTGTTCATGAGCAAAAAAAAAAATTCCAAGTATCGAGAATCCATTAGAGACTCTTTTTATGGTGTCATTCTTTCTTATAGAGATTGTTATGCATTTAGCTACACCATTGGAGATGCTCTAAGTTAAGTTTTAAATAAATTTGAAACTATCTTACTCTAACCCATTATGTAGTAACTAAAGAAACATTTTATGTGTAGTTTTAGTGACATTATTTTTTTTAATGAGTCAATGACTTGTTAATTGCTGCATAACTGGTTGAAAAAGATATAGATTCAAATATATTTAGTGCCAAACTTTATCAAATATTTAACAGATATAAAAACATATTTTACAATAAAAAATAGAATTGTGAAAAATAATGTTATGTCTCTATAATTATTAGACCAAATTTTTTTTAAGAGTATCATTGGACTAAATCAAATATTTGAAAGGCCAACTCTTATTTTTGTAAATTAAATTTTAAAAACATTAAAATAATTATATATTTTTTCAAAATTTTCAAAATTTTGGCCCCCCACCCTCACACATAGCTACGCCCCTGGTTTCACTAAATCTCCAGATGTCGTTGTATTGCAGTAAAGATTTCTATCTCTTAAATGTCAGTGTTTCAGCTCTCCAGGTCTTAAGATTATCTTCATTCTCCAGTGAGGGATTACACGTGTAATAGTTTAATTAGCCTTGATGAAAGTTTGTTAAATTGTTGCAAAAACTTTATCTCTCTCTCTCTCTAAACCATATATAGAGACAAAGAGCTATGATGTAATTAGATTAGCATTTTTGGCAATAACAGAATTCCTTTTAGTTTGGGAAATTCTTTCAGGTAGTTGCTAGTTTTGGCGTTTTAGACTATGTTGTAGATCATGTTTTTGTTTATTATTATTAATAAATTCTTATTCACCAAATTTTTTTTTGAAGCATTTGACTTTTTATTTTGTTATTTTTTTTTTAGTCTATGAAAAGAGAACTTGAAGTTGTTTTAAATCTCATAATTCATCGATATGGGTTGATATGTGGTGCTTGGACTGATTGGTGACACTATTTGGGCTAATTTGTGGAGGGGGACTAAGTTTTATTTTCCTTAGGCCCAATAAAGTTGCTACAAATATATATATATATATATATATATTTGATGAAAAACTACTACAAATATTACTATAGAAGACTAACAAATTGATGTGATATTAAATTTGATTAATGGATTTAAAAAACACAGTAAATGAATGTTAGAATTACTTTAATGTAAATGATGTAACTTGTAAGATTTATGTAAGGTATACATTAATTATTCATTTTGTTTAAACCAACCTGAGTCTGAGAGTTTTTTATTTGGGGTAAAAAAATGTTAACCCATACTCAACTATTTTTTTTTTAACTTTTTTAAATATATATATATATATATATATATATATATATAAGCTACCAAATCAATACAAATGCTAAACCATGTAAGGAAAATATGACATCAACCATCCAAAGATATTAATTACATTGAATCAAATAACAACCATTAGAAATTTTCTTTCTAGTTTTACCATGGGGCAACAAGATTCAAAGAAATTGAGCTTACAATATAAATTTTGAGGGCAATGAGTAGCTTAAATTAAAAATCTCAACATCCTTAGGTATGATAAAAGACTTAGAGCATTGATCTAAATCCTAAATTTCTCAATAATACTCCTAAGATCCTTGCCATTATTAGATTCATTGTTGCAACTTGCAAGTGAACTAATATCTCTTTAATATCTCTTTCAATGTCTCCAAGTGAAACAAAGTTTGCATATGAGAGAATGAGAGTCGAAGGAATGTGCCATTTTTGCCCAAGAATGCCACAAAAATTATAAGCACATACTATTCTTTTTTTTTTTTTTTTTAATTATAGATTTTTTTTTAGTGTAAGAATTTATTATGGCAAATCACCTAACTTTTATATTGATGATATCATTAATTAGAGAACTTTGGATTCTGTAAACTTAAGATCTATGTAATATTTAACTTAGTATTTTTTGTTTATCTTTTTTTTTTTTTTTCATGTGAAAATATATAGGTCGACCTGTAACTTGATCAACCCAACCTGCTCACAACTAGTTTAAGATGATTCTTTTTTACCCTAACTCAATAGACTCGTTTGTCATGTCTAACCTTTTCTAATGTTGTCACACAAACTTTTGAGAGCTCACATTTTTTCATGCCATTTTAATTTAGTTTAATCTAAAGCGCATGGGTGTGAAATTCCGTTTTAAAGTCTTTTTTTTTTCCATAAATTAAAATCATTTTTTAGTTAAAAAATAAATAACCAAACCAAGAATCTTATAATTCAAATGATTGACACATTATTTACCTTCAAAAGAAAATATCCCCATTCAAATCCCCATAATTATTGTGTTATCAATTGAAAAAAAAAAAAAAGGAAAAGAGGGATGGTACAAGGAAATAGCAACTAGTACACCAATATTTACCATGAGATTGGAGAGGAATTAAGTTAGTACTCATAATTGGACACAATTTTGTACAACAACTCGCCACACGAGTTGTGTTAGGCAAAGGTGGGTCACCAGCCACAAGCGCAGAGCATAGTCTCACGCTTGGCACGCTTGGCACAGAGAAGACGCATATTAGACATGACCATTCACACAAGCAGCGCCATAAAACACACCCTCTCAGTTCTTCCCCCCCTCAGTCTCTCTTTCTCAGTTCCCTGTGTGTCTATGCGTGTTGTCTTAGGGAGGTACGCAGTTGGGACTTGGTACAGGTCTATACCATCTCACCTAGCTAGGTAGCGCACTCAAACTCAATGTGGTCATCAATAGGAGTTGAAGAACAAACTTGCTTAAATAACAAAACCCAGAGCCTCAACAGCGTGTCATCGTCGTCGTCATCATCATCATCCTCAACCTCAAAATCACTGTCATTATATACGTCTTCATCTTCATCCCCTTCACCATTCTCATCCTCCTCTCTCTACAGAAGTACCCCAAGAAGCACCAAGACCATGGAAGAGGTTTGGAAGGACATCGATCTTGCTTCTCTTCAAGACCAAGATACAATCCACCAACCTCACCCTAGCTCCACCTTTCGCGGTGTGATTCTCCAAGACTTTCTTGCTCGACCTTTTAGCAAAGACCCACCTGCCAGCATGGTCTCCTCCTCCACCAACACTAAAGAGACTGCTCTCTATGCCGCTGCTGAAGGCTCACTGTTCCCACCTCCTGCCACTGTTTTGAGCTTGAATTCGGGTTGTGAATTTCATTTTCTTGATAACTCTGACCCAGTACTTAGGCCTAGCTCACATTTACAATCACACCCAAGTTCTAATGTTTCTTCATTCAGTAGCCCATTTGAGGCCCTGGCTTCCTCTTCTGGCTTGCCATCTTCTGCTAAGAAGAGGGTTCCAGAATCTGAAAATTGCTCCGGGGATCGGCGACATAAGCGTATGATCAAGAACAGAGAGTCCGCTGCTCGATCGAGAGCTAGAAAGCAGGAATGTCTCTCTCTTTTGCTCTTTTTTTTTTTTTTTTTTTTTTTGTATAAAATACATTAGACTGTTTGATTTTGTTTTCTAAAAGCATATATTTTTGTTTGTGCTTTCTGCTTACAGGCCTACACAAACGAGTTGGAACTTGAAGTTGCTCACTTGATGGAAGAGAATGCAAGACTTAAGAAACAGCAAGAACAGGTGTGTTTTATATATATATGTAGGCACAACCCAAAATGGTCCCCCATAACTTCCTTTTTAAGATTTGTATGCTACTCCTAGCTAGAACTATTCATTTAAGCTGATTGGTTTTATTTGGGTGAATTTTGGTGTTAGTGTCTTATTGTTTTTGTATCATTTATTTTTTCCTTTCTTTAAGCAGTTGCGATTGGCTGCAGCCGCTCAACTTCCCAAAAAGCACTCGCTCCACCGAGCGTCAACAGCTCCATTTTGAGAATCATCAATGCCTTCCTTTTCACAATTTCCCTCTTATACCTCAGCACAGCCCCTTTTGAGTTAGAGAGAAATAGAAAGAAAGGGTATTTATGGATTTCAATGTTTTTGTAAGCGTACCTCAACTCCATATTTATAGTGGCATGCCTTTAGGAAAGAAGGGATAAATGCGTCTGAAAAGATGTGTTTCTGTATTCCTAAGATGCAGGAACTTTGTTTTGGTGGGTCTCTGTGCTTGTTTTGTTTGTATCCTTCTCTTGACTTTTTTACCATTTATTTTTATCCTATTTTATATGTTAAAATTTCAAGTATTTCTTAATAGTAAATATAGAGAGAGAGAGAGAGAGAGAGAGAGAGATTATGTGGAGGTGAAGTGGGAAGAAGAAAGGACTAGTCATGTCGCTCCAAGAAGATACACAGTGCAAAAAAGATGTGACGCTTTTGTTTTGTTTCTTCGCGGGCTATATATATATTGCTTTCAATATCTTTCCTGCTTCTTATCTTTCCCTGTGAGTGTCTCTTCCTAGTACAATCTTTTCTTTCTCGTTATTATTGCAGTCACTGATGCCCTATTTTGTTTGGTTTCTGGTGACTTTTTCTTTTTTTTCTATCCCGTTAATTTCTGTCCCAGTTCATCCATATTCAAAAGTAGCATGTGGTACAATGTAATAGTAAATCCACTTGTTTCAATTAGTAAAGTTTTTTGTTTTTAAGTCTCTACAGAAACTTATATTTGAATCATCTAAAAAACCCATTAATATCTTAATCAGATGACAAAGATAGGATAAAAAGAAGAAGAAACGCACTTCTTTATGGCATTGACTCTACTTTATGAAGAGAATTAGGGTTTGAATTCACCCCTTCATTATGACTTGTTAAATTAACTAATTTTTAATTCAGATTGATTTCCAAGTTAATTTCCACATATTAAATACATCACCGATTAAGCAATAAAGTGGTAAATAAAAGATATAACAATATGGTGACAGTGAAAAACTCAAGAAAAACTAAGAGAAAAAACCATTGCAGTAGATGTTGATACTCATTTTTGCAACACATTTTTTACAAGTCCGATTCGACCAAGCCCGACTTCCTTATGATCTCAATTCATTTATTATATTTTATTTTATTCTTTTAAGCAAGCCCTATGCCCATGTGACTTATGGGAGAAATTGAGAAAGTGTGGTTTAGAGGTACAGGTTGGTTTCTTTCGGACCTTTTACATGAGCTCAGTCCATGCGTGCTACCGAGTGAGCAATGGCACACATGGGACACTGGTAGCACCTCAGGCTCATAGAGGAGGTCTTGTATTCAAAATTTTCACCTCAAAAGAGTTTTTACGCTCTGGGTGACTGAAAGCTCTAGGTGACTGTACCCCTAATTTTCAGCGTAGCTCTATTTTTCACACCAAAACACAACTAACTCTAAGAAAAAGGTTGAATAGCCTATCTCACTCAGCCACCCAAATGCAATCTCCAAGGACCTGCCATATCTAGGAAACATCAGCCCATGAATTTAGGCTACTTTATTTCCTAAATCATGCAAAAAGTAAGGCAGTCCTCTTACCCAATTAAATCAAATCTGACCATAACTTTTTTGATTCATACCTTAGGGTTCAAAGCCTCTTCTATTGACTAAAAATAGTCACTAAGAGCACTCCAATTCCAATACAAAAGGTCCCAATCAGATTCAAAATAAGGGAGTCACGTTTTACCTAAAGATCTGAAACTTTAGAGTACAAACTCATTCAGTCAGTCAACAATCTCACAAATCCGAACCTTAGGGCTGGAAATATGGGTTTAAGGGAACCTTCCCTTTCTTCCTCACAACCTCTCTCAATTTCCTCTTCTCAGTGACTATAGGTTGAAATTTCAGACCTATTGAACCACATTTTTCCCATAGAGCTGAAATTTGAGAGCCAAAACTTATTGAGACAGGAAACATTCTCACAATTCTGAACCTTAGGGGTGGAAATATGGGTACAGGGGAATCTTCCCTCTCTTCCTCACAACTTCTCTCAATTTTCTCTTCTCGATAACTGTGGGTCGAAGTTTCAGATCTGTTATGTTTTTTATATTTTTTTATGCACTTTTGTTATTAAGCATTTTGATTCTCTCTTGTCAAAGCACCATTAGCCTTTGTTATCTATACATTGTGAATTTTGGGCTTGATTCTCCACAAATAAACACTTTTAAAGAATCTAAGAGAAGATTCAGGCCGTTTTCGCATTTTTGGCCCTTGTCGTAAAACGTCCCCGACGGTAATTAATTACCAATCCCAAGGAATATCTACAATTAGAATTGAAGTTGTTACAATATAAAACAATCCTAACTTGTATTGCTACCTCTAGTAATGACTTACTCATGTGACCACACAACTTTAATACGGTTAGACTCTTTCTATCATCAATTTCCTACACGAACTCTGTCCATGACTTTGAGAATCTCTTAAAGTTTACCCTAGTATGGCTATGTGACTTCGGGCTTGATTTGTACCATTGCAACAACAACACTATATTGATTATTCTCTAGCAGCTTCTAAACTTGCACGTTGAATAGGTGGAGAATAGGGTTTCTTTCTAAATAGTGTTAGCTTTTCTACCTCTACCAAAGTTATTAATTTTGTTCTGGCGCCCACTTCGACTGCCCATTGGAACAAAAAATTTCAGTGCTAATCTATTTTAGCACACCGTTTTAAGAATATTGCTAAAGTTATTATACACCTAAATCTTCATCAAATATTGTTAGAATAATATTAGAGATTCAAACTATTTTATAAAAAAATTTACAAACTGCTGATGTGATGAGTGATTATTGGTAAATGAAAAAATGATATTAATGGTGGGTTTAGATTTAACTAATAAAAGGTTGGCCACATCAATATTTTGTAAAAATATTGTCAAATAATNATCTACACCCACACATTCTTAACGAAAGCAATAATAAATTCAATGGAGAAATGGTTTTAGAAACCAAATAATGATTTGGTGTCAAATCGATTGAAATCACTGTACCGGTCGTAATTTAGTGGAATTGATGGAAACAGGCTGGAATAGAAGAAAATTAAGGATAAAAAAGAATAAAGGGGTGATTCATATCAGTTCACTAATCAAAATAGAAATTTCTGGCCGTTCTAGGCAAAACAACACAGAATTGATAAATTGGCCTCTACCACCTTGTAAAAATTATCCATAATGAGCCTTTATATAGGTACTTTAATTTGGGTTATAAAAAATCCACTCCAACAGTCAACTTATTGTAAAACACGTCAAACCAAAACCATCTTTGCAATTCTCAATCAGTTGAGACTTGAGAGTCTATTGAGGAGGCTATTAAGGTGAGCATTCATGAGACATAAACTATATTTTCTTGAGTTGTTCTTATGTCTTTGCCTTGATCTTTAAATACATCAATTTGACACTATAAAACGTACAAATGACTCAAGTCTTACAATTTAAGTTGCAATTTAACATAGTTTGCGGACACACTAACATATGGACCTAACACGAATTATACCAATTTTTTTTTCTTTTTTATAGATTTATAGTTGTCTAATTTTGAATCTTGTCTTTTATTTTTGTTAAGAAAAATAATTTCTAAAAAAAAAAATTTGAATCTTGTCGTAGACATCCCATTTTGCAACTTTTGTTTAACCCTCATCCGAAGAGCAAAACAATTGTTTTAAAATGTAATAGAAAACTCGTAATTTTGACCTCTAGATTTTCTAACACTTGATTAAAAATAAATCTAGAAGCTCAAATGATCAAAATTGCAAATAGTGTGTGCTTAAATCTGACCACAAGATCAAAATTTATTGCCAAATAAATTTTAATGATTAAAATGCATTTTCATTATTAGAATTTATCACATGCAATTATAATTAAATTTCTTTAAATAATTAATTATATGTCATAATTTTATTTGATCACGTTGAACATATTGGTGGGAGTGCATGCACCAAATTAATTTGAAAAAGGTCAATTATTTTGGGTAGTTTAGTGATTTTCAATAACTTCTTGAATTATTTTTTATTATTAATATATATATATATATTTTTTTTTAATTCATCGATAATCATAATAGGGGAAGAGAGAAGTTGCGATTGGCTGCAGCCGCTCAACTTCCCAAAAAGCACTCGCTCCACCGAGCGTCAACAGCTCCATTTTGAGAATCATCAATGCCTTCCTTTTCACAATTTCCCTCTTATACCTCAGCACAGCCCCTTTTGAGTTAGAGAGAAATAGAAAGAAAGGGTATTTATGGATTTCAATGTTTTTGTAAGCGTACCTCAACTCCATATTTATAGTGGCATGCCTTTAGGAAAGAAGGGATAAATGCGTCTGAAAAGATGTGTTTCTGTATTCCTAAGATGCAGGAACTTTGTTTTGGTGGGTCTCTCTGCTTGTTTTGTTTGTATCCTTCTCTTGACTTTTTTACCATTTATTTTTATCCTATTTTATATGTTAAAATTTCAAGTATTTCTTAATAGAAAAGAGAGAGAGAGAGAGAGAGAGAGAGAGAGAGATTATGTGGAGGTGAAGTGGGAAGAAGAAAGGACTAGTCATGTCGCTCCAAGAAGATACACAGTGCAAAAAAGATGTGACGCTTTTGTTTTGTTTCTTCGCGGGCTATATATATATTGCTTTCAATATCTTTCCTGCTTCTTATCTTTCCCTGTGAGTGTCTCTTCCTAGTACAATCTTTTCTTTCTCGTTATTATTGCAGTCACTGATGCCCTATTTTGTTTGGTTTCTGGTGACTTTTTCTTTTTTTTTTTCTATCCCGTTAATTTCTGTCCCAGTTCATCCATATTCAAAAGTAGCATGTGGTACAATGTAATAGTAGATCCACTTGTTTCAATTAGTAAAGTTTTTTGTTTTTAAGTCTCTGCAGAAACTTATATTTGAATCATCTAAAAAACACATTAATATCTTAATCAGATGACAAAGATAGGATAAAAAGAAGAAGAAACGCACTTCTTTATGGTATTGACTCTACTTTATGAAGAGAATTAGGGTTTGAATTCACCCCTTCATTATGACTGGTTAAATTAACTAATTTTTAATTCAGATTGATTTCCAAGTTAATTTCCACATATTAAATACATCACCGATTAAGCAATAAAGTGGTAAATAAAAGATATAACAATATGTTGACAGTGAAAAACTCAAGAAAAACTAAGAGAAAAAACCATTGCAGTAAATGTTGATACTCATTTTTGCAACACATTTTTTACAAGTCCGATTCGACCAAGCCCGACTTCCTTATGATCTCAATTCATTTATTATATTTTATTTTATTCTTTTAAGCAAACCCTATGCCCATGTGACTTATGGGGGAAATTGAGAAAGCGTGGTTTGGAGGGTACAGGTCGGTTTCTTTCGGACTTTTTGCATGAGCCCAGCCCATGCATGCTACTAAGTGGGCAAGGACACACATGGGACACTGGTAGCACCTCAGACTCATAGAGGAGGTCTTGTATTCAAAATTTCCACCTCAAAAGAGCTTTTATGCTCTGAGTGACTGTACCCCTTATTTTCAGTGTAGCTCTATTTTCCACACCAAAACACAACTAACTCTAAAAAAAAGTTTGAATAGCCTATCTCACTCAGCCACCCAAATGCAATCTCCAAGGACCTGCCATATCTAGGAAACATCAGCCTATGAATTTAGGCTACTTTATTTCTTAAATTATGCAAAAAGCAAGGCAGTCCTCTTACCCAATTAAATCAAATCTGACCATAACTTTTTTGATTCATACCTTAGGGTTCAAAGCCTCTTCTATTGACCAAAAATAGTCACTAAGAGCACTCCAAGTCCAATACAAAAGGTCCCAATCAGATTCAAAATAGGGGAGTCACGTTTTACCTAAAGATCTGAAACTTCAGAGTACAAACTCATTCAGCCAGTCAACAATCTCACAAATCCGAACCTTAGGGCTGGAAATATGGGTATAAGGGAACCTTCCCTCTTTTCCTCACAACCTCTCTCAATTTCCTCTTCTCAGTGACTATAGGTTGAAATTTCAGACCTATTGAACCATGTTTTTCCCATAGAGCTGAAATTTAAGAGCCAAAACTTATTGAGTTAGGAAACATTCTCACAATTCTGAACCTTAGGGGTGGAAATATGAGTACAGGGGAATCTTCCCTCTCTTCCTCACAACCTCTCTCAATTTTCTCTTCTCGATGACTGTGGGTCGAAGTTTCAGATTTGTTATGTTTTTTATATTTTTTCTGCACTTTTGTTATTAAGCATTTTGATTCTCTCTTGTCAAAGCACCATTAGCCTTTGTTATCTATACATTGTGAATTTTGGGCTTGATTCTCCACAAATAAACACTTTTAAAGAATCTAAGAGAAGATTCGGGCCGTTTTCACATTTTTGGCCCTTGTCGTAAAACGTCCCCGACGGTAATTAATTACCAATCCCAAGGAATATCTACAATTAGAATTGAAGTTGTTACAATATAAAACAATCCTAACTTGTATTGCTACCTCTAGTAATGACTTACTCATGTGACCACACACAACTTTAATACGGTTAGACTCTTTCTATCATCAATTTCCTACACGAACTCTGTCCATGACTTTGAGAATCTCTTAAAGTTTACCCTAGTATGGCTATGTGACTTCGGGCTTGATTTGTACCATTGCAACAACAACACTATATTGATTATTCTCTAGCAGCTTCTAAACTTGCACGTTGAATATGTGGAGAATAGGGTTTCCTTCTAAATAGTGTTAGCTTTTCTACCTCTACCAAAGTTATTAATTTTGTTCTGGTGACCACTTCGACTGTCCATTGGAACAAAAAATTTCAGTGCTAATCTATTTTAGCACACCGTTTTAAGAATATTGCTAAAGTTATTATACACCTAAATCTTCATCAAATATTGTTAGAATAATATTAGAGATTCAAACTATTTTATAAAAAAATTTACAAACTGCTGATGTGATGAGTGATTATTGGTAAATGAAAAAATGATATTAATGGTGGATTTAGATTTAAACCAATAAAAGGTTGGCCACATCAATTTTTTTTAGAAATATTGTCAAATAATTTGTGACTGTAATATTACTCATATTATTATGCCATATCAAATTATCAATTAAAAATCAATTAATATACATCTTTAATACCATTATCACATAGCATCTCACATATGAGATTATGAGTATATATATGTATATATATATATATATTATAAGAGTGATTGATTTTTTTTTTTTCTACCATACACTCATTCAAAAAAAAAAAAAAAACGCACACACACACACCCACACATTCTTAATGAAAGCAATAATAAATTCAATGGAGAAATGGTTTTAGAAACCAAATAATGATTTGGTGTCAAATCGATTGAAATCACTGTACCGGTCGTAATTTAGTGGAATTGATGGAAACAGGCTGGAATAGAGGAAAATTAAGGATAAAAAAGAATCAAGGGGTGATTCATATCAGTTCACTAATCAAAATAGAAATTTCTGGCCGTTCTAGGCAAAACAACACAGAATTGATAAATTGGCCTCTTACCACCTTGTAAAAATTATCCATAATGAGCCTGTATATAGGTACTTTAATTTGGGTTATAAAAAATCCACTCCAACAGTCAACTTATTGTAAAACACGTCAAACCAAGACCATCTTTGCAATTCTCAATCAGTTGAGACTTGAGAGTCTATTGAGGAGGCTATTAAGGTGAGCATTCATGAGACATAAACTTATATTTTCTTGAGTTGTTCTTATGTCTTTGCCTTGATCTTTAAATACATCAATTTGACACTATAAAACGTACAAATGACTCAAGTCTTACAATTTAAGTTACAATTTAACATAGTTTGCCGACACACTAACATGTGGACCTAGCACGAATTATACCATTTTTTTTTCTTTTTTATAGATTTGTAGTTGTCTAATTTTGAATCTTATCTTTTATTTTTTTTAAGAAAAAAAATTTCTAAAAAAAAAAAAAAAAAATTGAATCTTGTCGTAGACGTCCCATTTTGCAACTTTTGTTTAACCCTCATCCCAAGAGCAAAACAATTGTTTTAAAATGTAATAGAAAACTCGTAATTTTGACCTCTAGATTTTCTAACACTTGATTAAAAATAAATCTAGAAGCTCAAATGATCAAAATTGCAAACAGTGTGTGCTTAAATCTGACCACAAGAACAAAATTTATTGCCAAATAAATTTTAATGATTAAAATGCATTTTCATTATTAGAATTTATCACACGCAATTATAATTAAATTTCTTTAAATAATTAATTATATGTCATAATTTTATTTGATCACGTTGAAAATATTGGTGGGAGTGCATGCACCAAATTAATTTGAAAAAGGTCAATTATTTTGGATAGTTTAGTGATTTTAAATAACTTCTTGAATTATTTTTTATTATTAATATATATATATATATTTTTTTTTTCTTTTTTATTCATCGATAATCATAATAGGGGAAGAGAGATTTGAACCATTGATATTTCAATTAAAAACACTAAGAAGAATTCTGGAAAAAACTCAAAAAGTACCATTTAACACTAGTAAGGGTAAGTAGGAATGAACTAGCAATACATTTTTAACTCCCATTCCCCACCCCCCCCCCCCCCCCCTCCCTC
>NW_027070216.1:147542-273764 GCF_002906115.3 Quercus suber
TGAAACTAAAAAGTGTGGAATGTGTGAAGGAGGGTAGAAGCGCAAGATGGCAAGAGAAAGAGTTGAGGAATTGAACTGAGGAAGCTTTGGGACCCTTTGTGGTTTGGTCTGTCATGTTTCAACTTTCAAGTTTGTGCATTGTGCCTTTGGCTTTGGATAATGGACTACAGCTAGTATTGAATGAGACTTTTTTTTTTTTAATAGTTGTCTTGACAGCCTTGTCTCATTCGCTCATGTCATGTCCGTGATTTGTGAAGTTTAACTCTTATTGATTGTGATGAAACTCAAATAGTCTTCGGCCAAAAAAAAAAAAAAGAGTTCAAATAGTCATTCTCTCATGTCATGTCTTGACAACAGTTTTACTTATTTATAATTTTATATCTATAATATATTGACTATTAGTTTTGATTCTTTGTACTTTATGCACCTAGTGTCATGACGTAGTTTAAATATTTTTTAGCGATTTTTTTTTAAACGGGTTGGGTCAAGTTGACCCGTAAAAAAAATTGGGTTCAAGTTTAGTTCGGGTCAGAAAATTCAGACCCATGTCTACTTTTTTTTTTTTTTTTTTTTTGTAAGAAAGAGTAAGTATGAACAAAGTGGCGATGCCTTTACCATATCTAAAATACCACGATCTGGAATTTATAGGACAAATTAATTCTACCCGGAAGAGAATACTGTCCTAAATTCCTAATAGGCTAATTGCATAAATCATATATATATATATATATATTATAATACTAACAAATCCTTGTGAAGTTAGTTGATACCGTCTTTAACCAAAAAAAAAGTTGATACCGTCGTAATAAAAGGATCCGATGCACGGAATTTTTATATTTCCCTTCTCTAACTTATTTATAAATAATATTTATTACTAAACAGGAAAGGACATCATTCCGTTGTCGTCCAGCGGTTAGGATATCTGGCTTTCACCCAGGAGACCCGGGTTCGATTCCCGGCAACGGAATTTTTTGTATTTTGGCATCTTCATTCTTCTCTTTTTTAGTTTTCTTAAAGCATCCTGACACAGATTTTTTGTATTTTGGCATCTTCATTCTTCTCTTTTTAGTTTTCTTAAAGCATCCTGACACAGATTTTTAGTATTTTGGCATCTTCATTCTTCTTATCGACATACCTGCCCTTATCGCGGAAGCACTACTGTTCATGAGCCCAAGCCCCTCATTCTTTCTTTTCAACTTCGTAGAAAAAGCCCAAAATTAAGCCCCTACCCTCCCACCTTAAGGCCCAGACAAATTAAAAACTCGGGCTTTGTCTATTTATTAATTTTGGCATCTTCATTCTACCTTTCTTTTTTTCTTTTCTTTTTTTGATAGGATCATTCTTCGTTTTCAACTTTGTAAAAAAAAGCCCAAAATGAAGTCCATGCCCACCCCACCCTAAGGCCCTGACAAATTAAAAACTCGGGCTTTCTTTATTTATTAATTTCCACCTGACCCAGTTTGAACTTTGTGGAGAAGGAGGCCCACTGACCAAACTCAAGCTCAAACCCAAGCCTATCCCATGTGAAGTCCATTAATATAAATCTAGTGTCTGCTAGGCTAGCTTTATTTATTTATAAATGGCATTTGACTAGTTTATTTATTTAAAGTTTAGACAAAAAAAAAATGATTTTATGTAAATAAATTAGCTTTAAACAAATAATAAACTTATTATTATTATTATTATTTATGTAACTATTTTTATTTCACAAGCAAATAAGCATTGTCAAATGCATAGAATCTTTGGACAATTCATGGTAGTATACCCTATACGTGCAATTTTTAGGAGTTGGTCTAAACTTGGGGGCATTCGAATTAGCCTAAGCCCATGTGAGTCCTTAGAGCATTCCCAATAATCATGGTATATGCTAAAAGATGCTATTTTTTAGCATTCCTAACCCAAAAACGTGCTCTATCAAAGATTGTATATGCTAAAAAATTTACAATACTGCTACAGTGCGGCCTCATTTTTGAGACCGCACTGTAGTACTATGCTATAATTTTTTATTAATTTCTTTCTCTCTCTCTTCTGTGTTGTCTCCTTCCAAGTCTTTTCTCTCTTCTCTCTCATGCTCTTTGCCCCTCTCTCCTTCTGGTGTCTCTCTCCCAAGCAAACCCTCCATAGCTCGCCAAAACATGCCGCTGTCGTTATTCTCCAAACCCACATGCTCTCTCCTCGTCATCATCATCGCCGTTATCTCCATCTCCACTGTCCGATCTCTGCGCTATCTTCATACCCACATGCTGCCGTGGATCTCGTGCTCTCCATCCACTCCTTTCCTTTTCACTGTCTCTCTCGTGCTTTCTGCCCACTCTTTCTTTCATTTTCTCTCTGCCTTTCTGTTTCCCTTTCTCTCTGCATCTCGAGTTCGTGGGTCTTGGGTGTGGTTGGGCTGCAGTGGTTTTTCGTGGATCGTGGGTCTCTACGGTGGTTCGTGGTAGGTCTCTGCAATGGTTCGGTGAGTGGATTTTGCAATTTGATATTGGTGAGTTTTAATTTCAGTAGTTTTGATTGATTTTGGTGGGTTCTTGATTTCGATGACTGGGTTTGTGGGTTGATCGGGGTGGTTCTGGGTCTTTGTTGTGATGTTGTGATTCTTTGATTTGGATGATTTTTTGATTTTATGGCTTTGGATGTGGAGGGAAAAAAAAAAAAAAAAAAAAAAAAATTTTGTTGTTGTTGTTGTTGTTGTTGTTGTTGTTTGTGGTTGTGGATGTGGTGGTTGTGATACAGGTAGGTGGATATGGTGGCTGACGGCACTGGGTTGTGAAAGAGAAATACAGAGGAGAGAGAGGCAAAGAAAGAGAGAGGATGAATAAAAAATAATAAAGAAATAATATTTAAATGAAGTTTTAAAAAGATTAGAAGTTTTGATGTAAAGAAGATTGTAAAGTGGTGCGTTATATATTATAAAAATAGGTTTTGAGATGGTAAATGCTAAATTTTTTAGAATTGTTGATGGAAATGCTCTTACCAGTTACCAACTTACCACCAAGGACTAATTATGAGCAGTTGTCCCCTACGTACAAGCTAGTAGTGTTAGCAGAAAATATAGCATATGTGTATATATATATATATATATATTATAATATATTATACCTATCCAAACGCTCCAATCAAAGAAATATCGTGTATATTATTTGAATATGATATACAACTGAACCTATACAAATTAATTATCTAAGGTTTAGGTTGTCGTCAAGTAATAATTACTTTAAACAGAACAACAAAATTCCGTTGTCGTCCAGCGGTTAGGATATCTGGCTTTCACCCAGGAGACCCGGGTTCGATTCCCGGCAACGGAATAATTTTTGAGTCTATTCAAATTTTTAGTTTTTTTTCATGTGAAGTGCAGCACTGTGTATGACATTTCTCCTCTCCTCCCAAATTTTCTGTCCTTTCTTTAATCTTGACAAACACACACACACACACACACACACAACACAGCTCACCCTCAACCTCAACCAAGCTCGAAATGGATGAACCTTCCCTCACCTTTTGCATAACAATATCCGATCCAATCAGCTTGTGAGGAAGTTGAGCTGCCTTGAACGTTGGCTGAGCTCTTAGATCACCAATAAGATTATAGATAAAGGATACTTAACTTCTTGAAAACCGTTTCGTTTGACGAGTCCTAAGTCCTAACATTTCTATTACATCTTGATTGGTAGAGAAGATTGTTCAAGTGCCCTGCACAATGAGGGCAGTTACACCTAAATAGAGTGTTGTTACTCTTTGACCTTTCTTGTTTTCTTAATAAACAGACCACAGATGATGTAAAATGCTATAACCTCTCCCCAACGCCAGTTTCATTTCTTTCATTTGTATTGTTAGTTGTTTTCTTTTTCTATTTTGGGTAGAGAAAGGAGGCATAAATATCGCATTTTGTACCCCTTACGACTCGAGCCTCCGTTCTCCAATGATGTTAGAATTCTAAAGCCCAAGATTGGTTTAGAGCTCAATCAGATTGAAATTGACTTGAGGAAACCTGTTGCGCCCATAGGAGGGAGGATCAAACCCACTACCACAGGTCTATAAGCCCGTTGGCAAGCTAGGTAAAGTTTTATGCTAAGATTTTAGTAGTCACATTGCATCACACTCTCATAACATTAATATCTACTCACCCTGGCCTTGTCTGTCAAAAATTGGTCACCCTTGACTGTAAAAAATTAGTCATAAAATAGGATAGCCCTGGGCCCAGAAATAAATATCTTGACAGAACGACTATAACCTTACAACCAACACGACCATTTTAATTTTCTTGGTCTCACATTAAAAAGTGAAGAACAAAACCGAAACATCAAATTCATCAATATTACTCTGCAAAACATCAAATGGTTCATGTATATGTATATGAACTATTTAGTATCTGAAAAACCTGTATATGAACTATTAACACCATAAATTGTGGTTATATTCCTCTCGAAATTGCTTGACAACTGCCTTTTTAGATAACAATACAAATACAATATTTTTTAAATTTTAACTATAACCCACTGATTTGATATTTTCAAGACTGGCCACGAGAGAGAATTTTGCTGTGATATATGGAAGAAAAATATGAACCTCTGAATAAAATGGCTGGAATTGAAGGCCTCAATCCTGTACAACAGGGCTGGAAATTGTATGTAATTTCATTCTACCAAATATTGCTCAAAAGGTCAAATGAGAATAAGATCTATTAGGAACCTCCATCCGGTGCGGAATCCAAAACACAAGGAAAAGTGAGGCAATTAGACAACCAAATGTGTGAGGCATTAACAGGTCAATTGGGAGTGATTAGTAAGAATTCTGGTTGAGTCAGTAGAATCTATTCAAGCTGCTCATTGTGGCACACATATATTTCTTTTGATAGGTAAGTTTGGTCCCAAGGGGAGGGGAGTGAAGGGGAAGGGAAGTTTGAACAAGTGACCTCCATCTAACGAGGTGTAGTCCTCAACCGATTGAGCACTTTAGAGTTTCATTGTGGCCCATATATAAAACAGACTCAAACCAGTTCACCTTACCCTTTGACGTAAGAACCACAAGGTTGTATCTCAAGGCATTTTATAAAAGTTGAACCCAAGAGAGCCACAAAGAGTGTTCAGAACAACGATTGTGAGGAATTATGAAACAATTCTTCATACCATGGCTACTACAATTCTAAAAGGCACAAGTTTAGTTGCTTGAGAAATAATCACGTAGAAGAGAAGAAAAACAGCATTTAGTTATTTAACAGATCAACAAAAACCCCGCCCAAACAAATTTCCCAACATACTTGAATAACTAAAGTTGTTTCAGTAGTTCTCTAATACTAAGCACATGCAGCAACCTATGTATAAAACATAATTCACCGCTAATAATGGATAAATCTAAGACTTGTCAATAAAAGAAAAGGAATAAAGCCATTAGCAAACATACATTGTAGAGCAAAAATGCTCATCCCTTGATTTGAGAGAATTTTGGACACAAAAATAACAAACAAGATAAAATAAGTCTTCAAAACTTATCTTCCCAAAATAAACAAGATCAATTAAAGAACAATGATGACTTTCTTGCATAAATGCAGGTATGCAACTGTTGCCTACAAAAATAATTAGGCATTGTGTAATGGCAGCAACAATATTTCTAAGCCTGACAAACATAGTTCTACTTATGGGCCATAGTACATATATTCTACACTATCCAACACAAGGGCTACCTCCGAGCTATTGATTGTTCTTTGAAGATAAATCTGCAGCACCATCAGTTTTTGGCATGTCATCAGCTTCAATTATCTTACCATCCATCGGAACCAAGCAAGGGATGTCATCCTTTATCTATCAGATACATGAACAAGTAATAAATCATACACATAACATTTATAAGTAGAATACATTTCAGACACATGAAGAAGCGTGTTTAAGGTATTAATGTGCGTGTACCAAAGCAACCATATGAATGCAACATAATTTAGAAATCAGTTTATGTAGACATTAGTATCACTGGTACTGCATAGCATCAGTTCACAAATGACAAAGGAAGCAAAAGGGTTACTTTTGCATTCCATGAAAGTCACGTTTCAACTTGAGAATTTAAAAACAGTGGATTTGGAAAATAAACACATTTCGGGGAGATATACTATCAAATGACAAGGATAGTTTAGAAAAGTGAAATTGAAACGAAGGGTAAAGGAAATAATAGAACTCACAGGAAAAGAAACGCCAATGGCGTCACTGATTAGAGAATTTGTTTCCTCAGAATATCTAGAAAGAAACCCAGAACCAAATTAGAAAATAGAAAAAAATTTAACAAACAAAACCACAAACACAAATAGAAATAATATAACCTTAAAGGCTGCTTGGAGAGTGGGCAGACGAGAATCTGAGAGAGAGACTTGCAGACTCCACGCCCCGCATCTTTGAGAAGCATTAGGCTTGCTCTCACCATTTCATTTACAACAACCTTCCCTTTTTCCTCTTTTTCTCGCAGGGGGGTTTTGGGTGCTCAGCTTAATTCAGCAGCGTTTAGACCTGCCAAAATTAAGACCGGACCTGTTTAAGAGAAAAATATTTTCACGGAACTTTGTAACATGGTAAATTATTATTGATTTTAATTTAAATATATTAAAATTATTATTTTACTTGTTAATAATAATTTGTAGTCCCTTGTTACTTAGGATTTGTTATAAAAGTATTGTAAAAATATTATGGAGATAATATTTCTTAAAAAAAAAAAATTCCTCACTCAATCCGAGAAAATAAATACCTATACTATGAGTTTATTTGAAATTTGTTTGTTGTGCTGAAATTAAAATTTTTTTTGTTAAAAATACTGTAAATAAAAATAAAAATTAACTGAAATAGTATAGTGAGACTCATAAATAGTACTAAAAAGTATAGTGAAATTAATAAATAATAACAAAAATAAGCTAAATAATAAAATAAATTAGCAAAATTAATCATGTCAAATGAACACTATATATAAGGGGATTCTCCTCTTATATATAGGAGCACTCCAATATATAAGAGGACTTATAAAATTTAGGATTTTTTTCCTTTCACTTAAAAAAAATTACAATTATTGTTTATTTCTAAAGTTTATCATTTTTATTTGTTTGAAAAATAAAAATATATATTTCTAAATTATAATAGAAGAAAATTATTAACTTTAAAAAAAAAATAGAAAAATTTTTTAGCACACAAATGAGCACATGTTCAAAGGCTAGTTTTAACATAAGAATCTACTTTTTTGTTTTTTTTTTAAAGATAGTTACTTTACAAAACACACTATCTATTTTATATTACATTTCTTTAAAATGTTGTTTCTCAAAAACAAAATCTTTAAAATGTCATTTTTTTCTAATTTTTTAAAATTATTTTTCTGTTTTTACACACAATAATTATCATCTACTTTTTTTTTCACCATAGAGATGCATAAAGAAAGAATTTAAAAAAATGTAAAATTATATGATTATTGTAGCAAACTTATTAATTTACATAATTATATGATAATTGAATATCTTCTCAAAAAAAAAAAATACAATAATTTAATAGGGGTAATATTAGGCTTTGTATTACACACCCAGAAGAAAATTATTAACTTTAAAAAAAAAAATAGAAAAATTTTTTAGCACACAAATGAGCACATGTTCAAAGGCTAGTTTTAACATAAGAATCTACTTTTTTGTTTTTTTTTTAAAGATAGTTACTTTACAAAACACACTATCTATTTTATATTACATTTCTTTAAAATGTTGTTTCTCAAAAACAAAATCTTTAAAATGTCATTTTTTTCTAATTTTTTAAAATTATTTTTCTGTTTTTACACACAATAATTATCATCTACTTTTTTTTTCACCATAGAGATGCATAAAGAAAGAATTTAAAAAAATGTAAAATTATATGATTATTGTAGCAAACTTATTAATTTACATAATTATATGATAATTGAATATCTTCTCAAAAAAAAAAAATACAATAATTTAATAGGGGTAATATTAGGCTTTGTATTACACACCCAGCGATCTGAGTGCTGCCCAATCCCTGAAGCCGATATATATAGAGAAATGTAAGCTCTGTGTCCATATGTGATGTAGAGAAAGATGTAGGCCGTGAGTCCATCCTTCGAAGGGAAGAGATTTATGATCCAAAAATATGTTAATAAAATATGGGCCTTTTACTGTTTTAAAAGAATTTTACTCTTAGGGCCATTATTTCTTGATTGTGAAAAGTAGTGTTGATGTGGCAGGGATGGCCCAATAAAATTGTGACATGTGGCTTGTGGAAAACAAATTGACCTGAACATTTAGCTGCGCGAGTCAAGTGTGATCAATTTTTGGCTTGCTATCAACTTTTGCAAGTCATGAGAAAATTCACACGAAATAATGAAAAGAGTAGAAGAATATCCAACTTTTTTCTTTCACTACAGAATTTTTACCACCATATTATTTTTTGACAAAGTTTTAATTAGACATTGTTAGTACTTGATCATTGAGTATGTAAAATTAAGTTTGTTTTATATAACATCTGTTGTTTCCACTTGCCAATAAAAGATTGTCTTCAAAACCTTAAGGTTTAATGTTCCTAATCAAACACACACACACATATATAGAGAGAAGATCATGTTCGATGGTTCAAATTACATTTGGTATAAGCTTTCATTGAACAATTATTTTGATAAATTAACTATTCGATTATATTATATTTTTATATTCTTCATTCTTACGAAAATATCAAAATGATTGGAGACTTAGTGTATGTTTGGCAAAAATTAAAAAGCCAGCTTATTTTACTATCCAGCTTATTTTTTCTACTATTCATGGGTCCCACTGTACTATTTCAACTAACTTTTACCTTTATTTACAATACTTTCAGTAAAAAAGTTTTCAGTTTTAACAAAATAAGTAGATTTCAAACACATGGATCCCATTGTACTATTCAGTTAGCTGTTAACTTTTTTTATTTATTTATATTTTCAGTAAAAAGTTTTCAGTTTCAGACTTTTAGTTAAAAAAAATGTTCCCAAACAAACCCTTAATCAACAATAAATTTATCATAAAAATGTATAAATTTCAATTTTTTTTATTCATATAGTAATTAATATATGATTAACTAAAAATTTGTAAGAATGAGATTTTCATAAATTAATCCAATAAAAATTCATATATTAGTTAACATCATATACTTACTATACAATAAAAGCTTGTTCAAGATGCCGTGACTGCCCCAATTGACAATCTTTTTTCTACAATAAATGGTTAATTCTCATTACTTAGGATATAAGCGGTGCTATAGGCATAACAGTTTCACAACAATTTTACAATAAACCTTAGGTTGCAAGCTTTCACCAGTTTTCATTTAGACCAACCATTCATATCACTTTTTATTTATTTATTTACCATTAACAACTTTTCATATAAATTTTGTTCTAAAATTGTTATAAAAATATTGCCCCCCTAACTTTATTTTTGGGGCAGTTCACTTTAGGTCAAAGTCTATTAGCTAGATTTCAAGAAATTTAAATTATATTTTATTGCTACTTTTGGGTATAACTCTATTAGCTAAGTTTTTTTTTAAAAAAAAAAAATTAATTATACCAAAACTAAATTCTTGTTTAAATTTTTTCAAAATATTTAAAATAAAATGTAAAATTTATTTTAATTATTTTGATCACCTATTATAATTTTGTATTTTAAAGTTAATTCTCATTACTTAGGATATAAGCGGTGCTATAGGCATAACAGTTTCACAACAATTTTACAATAAACCTTAGGTTGCAAGCTTTCACCAGTTTTCATTTAGACCAACCATTCATATCACTTTTTATTTATTTATTTACCATTAACAACTTTTCATATAAATTTTGTTCTAAAATTGTTATAAAAATATTGCCCCCCTAACTTTATTTTTGGGGCAGTTCACTTTAGGTCAAAGTCTATTAGCTAGATTTCAAGAAATTTAAATTATATTTTATTGCTACTTTTGGGTATAACTCTATTAGCTAAGTTTTTTTTTAAAAAAAAAAAATTAATTATACCAAAACTAAATTCTTGTTTAAATTTTTTCAAAATATTTAAAATAAAATGTAAAATTTATTTTAATTATTTTGATCACCTATTATAATTTTGTATTTTAAATTAAACATTACATACCATCTCTAAGAAAAAGTAAATGATTACATTTCAATAATTTAATCTAGATGAAACTCCATTATAGTTTTTAAGTGATAGAAGTATTTTTTTTTATTTTGTTTTCAAAACAATATGAAAATAATTTTCCAAAAAGTTGAAATAAAAACTAGTTTTCAGATAATTATGTTTAAATTTCACAATATTTTTTTTAAAAAAATTATTTTATATAAAATTTTTTATAATGCATTTATTTTTTATTTTTTTAAATACAAAGTTTTTAATTAATTGGTGTCCATACGGTTATGCTCCTAATGCATCAATTCATAAAATCCATGGGTCCTTGACATGCCTGATACCTTGGAGGCTTGGACGAAGAAAGCGGGATATGTAATCAAAAGTCTATGTGTTGTCTACCATTTAGTCATCTACAAGGGACGTAGTCACATAGTTTTTAAGCCGAAAACTTTCGCAAAGCTGAGAAACGATCGAGCATGGTCTTTTCTACTTATTTAGCTCGTTGCGTCAGTCAAAACCATAACCATTCCCACAGAAACCAAACTCGCTCCCGAGATTAGAATGTGCGTTAATGGGGGAGAAGGAAAATCTGGAGCTGGAGAGTCACTCAAAACCATATACCAAATGAATGGCAAGAGCTTCCATGCGAGAACTTTTTCGGTTCCGGAACTCCATTCTCACCTCAAAAACCAATCTCTCTTCCCCATTCTACTCTTCTTGTGCTTCCTCTGATACCACCGGAACCTCAACCTCTCTTTTTCAGCGAAGTTTCGCAGTTCTCGAAGCATGTCAGAGTATGAGGCAGCTGTTCCAAATCCAAGCCCATTTCATCACTTGCGGTCTCTTCCACAACCCCTTTTGGGCAGGCAAAGTTCTGCACTTTTCTTCGGATTTCGGCGGCGATATAGATTACACTCTCTTGGTTTTCCGATATATACATTCGCCTGACAAGTTATGTATCAATACTGTAATCAAGGCTTACTCTAAGAGTTGTGTTCCGTACCAGGCTGTAGTTTTCTATTTTGAGTGGTTGAGAAATGGGTTTTTGCCCAATAGCTATACTTTTGTACCGCTTGTCGGTTCTTGTGCGAAGATGGGTTGTGTTAAATCTGGACTAGAGTGTCACGGGCAGGCTATTAAGAATGGAGTTGATTGTGTGGTTCCAGTGCAAAACTCGTTGATTCATATGTATGCTTGTTGTGGGGATATTGAGCTTGCTGATAAGGTGTTTGTCGAAATGTCAAAGCGGGATTTGATCTCGTGGAATTCGATTGTGGATGGGTATGCTAGAATTGGTAATTTGGGTGTTGCTCATCAACTGTTTGATTTAATGAATGAAAGAAATGTGGTTTCTTGGAATATTATGATTAATGGGTATTTAAAAGGTGGGAATCCTGGGTGTGGGTTGAAGTTGTTCAGGGAAATGGTTAAGACAGGGTTGAGAGGTAGTGATACCACTATGGTTGGCGTGCTCACTGCCTGTGGTCATTCAGCTAGACTGAAGGAAGGAAGATCAGCTCATGGTTTTCTCATTAAGATGTTCTTGAGACCAACTATAATTATTGATACAGCTTTAATAGATATGTATAGCAGGTGCAAAAGAGTGGATGTAGCCTGTGAAGTGTTTAAGAGGATGGCAAATAGGAATTTAGTTTGCTGGAATGCAATGATCTTGGGGCATTGCCTTCATGGGAATCCAGAAGATGGGCTTACCCTATTTGGTGAAATGTTGCGTAGAACAAGGTCAAAACTTGTAGAAACCAACCATGGGAAGCATTTGAGGCCAGATAAAGTGGAAGAAGGAATTATTCCAGATGAAATAACCTTCATTGGTGTTCTGTGTGCATGTGCCCGTGCTGGATTTTTAACAGAGGGCAGAGATTACTTCGGCCTAATGATAGATGTATATACTATAAAGCCCAATTTTGCACATTATTGGTGCATGGCTAATCTCTATGCCAAGTTGGGGCTTATCCAAAAGGCAGAGGAAATCTTAAGGAATATGCCAGAAGATGAGGACAAGTCATCAGAATCCCTGCAGTGGGCTAATTTGCTGAGTTCATGTCGTTTCCTGGGAGATGTGTCTTTGGGAGAACGAATTGCAAAATCTCTAATCGACATGGACCCTCAAAATCCCTCATACTATCAACTATTGCTGAATGTCTATGCTGTGGCAGGTCAATGGGAGGATGTTGCTAGGGTAAAAGAGATGATGAAAGATCGAAACGTGGGAAGGATGCCGGGATGCAATCTTATAGATCTCAAAGAACTAGTCCACAGTCTGAAAGTAGGAGATTATTGGCAAGAAAGAATGGAGGAGGCCAGCATGATGATGGATAAGCTCAAAAGTTAAGCTTGTTGAGTACCACTCGGAAATGACCACCAGAACACAGCACAAATACCGGAATTCATCAAAAACAAGTGAAGACAACAGCAAATGGTTTGGTTTTGCCTGACTGGAAAATATCATTACACTTTGGCGGCGGCAGAGTTGGTTTCAAATAGAGCGGATTGACAGAACAACTACAAGCATAGATCTTTCTTTGATGGTAATGATAATGCTTGCCTTATGAGGGTGGTTAGGTGACAGCAAATTGAGTGTAAATTCTACGGCCTCAGCCAAGAATGCATGTATTATTGACTCCGAATGTCAACCTGATGATATTTGGTTCTTCTGGGCTCAGTAGTTGTAAAGGCAATTTCCAATAGCCACTGCAACACACAAGTTATGACAGTTTCTTTGACACAGTTTAGTAATTGATACCTTGCATCAATTATGCTCAATCTCTCTGCAGTTGCATTCTAGACTGCAGATTGTGATTGTTCAGTTTTTGCCTCTTTTCAGAAACATTTGATAAATAATTTGTTGACTTTTTTTTTTCCACATGAATCTGCAAGAAATTTCCTGATTGTTTCAAGCATCTCAAGTAATGACCTTGACTGTATTTAACTGTTGGGAGAAGTTGCATTTCTGGGATAGCACAAAGTAGTGCTACTTGCCATATGAAGCACAATGTTGAATGTTTAATTTTGACCCTTTTGGGAGTTGAGTTTATAGCAGTGGTATTATCACTTGCTGCATCTTCTCTCCCCCGCCCAATTTAGCAACCCAACTATTGGCTTACACGTTGTTAATCATTTGCCTTGGTGAATATTTCTCCAATTAACTTCTGCCTAAAACTTTCTAGGTTAGATGCCCCCCAAGACTGAATCTTCTATTTAATTCAGCCATCACTTGGGGGATTTTATTGCTGAAGAGAACAAGCAGATTGTTGGTCATCTTAAAGGTTAGTCTTCAACCGGTTTTCACATTTTTCTCTCCAACTGGATTTCCATTTAAGTTTCTATTGTTTTGAGTGATGGGTTCTGCGTTTTCTTTGTGTTTCTCCTATTTTGTGTTTTAGATCATTCTGATTTACATGTTTGAGCACGAATTGAAAACTTTAGGGGATTGGAACTCTGATAATGTACTGATTGTAGCGGGAAAATCAGGGTTCAAATTTTTTAAAGTTGGTGGTATTGGTGAACAGAGGCACTTAACAATCACTAAGCTCTCAAAGTGTGTGTGAAATTTCTTAAATGTCTTCTGGTTTCTTAGGGGCCCATTTAATGTCTTTGGTAAATAACTTAAACCTTTCAGCTTGGTGTTGCTCATCTTTTGCAATCATTACTTAAATTGTTTGCATGTACTTATTGTTTACATTTTTAAACTACTTATGTTCTAGGACATGGAACAGCTACTGATTAAAAAGGGTCCTAACTATGGTTCACAAAGAAAGAAATTTGTGCTGATTTCGGGATATGGCACAAAGGTTTAAAATATGCTTGATAACTTTATTTTTTGAAATAAATTATGTATCAATGAGAATTTAGTAGAGATTGGTGGTAATAACAAGTTGTGCTGAATTTGATTGTTGCTATCTATCTCACATGTTGTAGCATGACCTTTCTCCCAAATGTGAGAACTTCTTGGTTTATATTGATCTTTTCTCTGATCTGTTTCATTTTTGGCATCCTCCAAAAAGTTCATTTCCCTCCCTGTTGCTAGGTAAGCTATCCCCCACCTCTTTGTATTTTCAGAGCTTTGTACCCTGCCACTATAACTAAAATTTGTCAATCTTTTTGGATCTATGGTTCAGAAAATAGGTCAGGTGGAACATCCATTGTAGATGTAACTTTTTATCAGTACCAGTTTTGGAATACTCAATGTTATTTAATTGGGTATCAATTAATATGGTCTTTACGGCCTCTGTCATGTCAGTAAATGTACCATTTAGGAATGCATATCTTTTTTCTAAGTCAGAGAAAAATGTTTGGCCTGTCAATTGATTGAAATAAGAACTTAAAGCCTGAGTTTTGATTCTTTAGGCTTATTATGTTATTGTTAATATTTATTATTTATTAAGGAATGGATTTGCAAATGCCAGGGGACTGGAACTTAGCGGAGCTCTTACAGCAGGAGTCTAATATGAATAATGAATTCATGATGGAATCCCCACAAGATGAAGTATATACCCAACAGTCTCCCCCTAAAGTTCAAATGAATCCATTGTTAAGAAGACACAACGGGGTGGTAATTTCACAGTAGAAGAGACTGCCTCATTGTATTGGCACGGCTCAATATGTCCATGAATGTGGTGCAAGGGAATGAGCAAAAGCACAAAACATATTGGAATAGAGTTTGGGACTACTTCCATAAAGAGAAGAGTCAGATGACATCTAAATTTGACCATACTTCAAACTCTGTAATGAATAGTCAATCATTGATTCAACTTTGCATCAATAAGTTTGTTGGGTGCTTAGCTTCGATTGAGAATCGTAATCCAAGTGGTGTGAATGAGCAAGAGAAGGTAAAAATTGTTTTTAAGTAGTGTCAATGCATTAATGGACCAATACTATCTATTCACTAATCCAATTCCTGTTTGTCAATTTTTCAGATTACTAAAGAAAAGGAACTGTATAAAAAGGTTCACAAAACCTCATTCCAATTGGATCACCGTTGGAATATCTTGAGGCATCAACCAAAATGGTTGGAATTTCATTCAAAGTCTCAAATGAACAGAAGATCATCTGCAACATCTTGTCCTTATACTCCGAAGTTGATACATCTAAAGGGAAGATGAGGCCTCCCTTGCTTTCTTTGTAGACTTGGAGAGACCACCAAGTCAGAAGGCAAAAAGAGAATGATTAAGGAACTAAAAAAGTAATGATGGTATGATTTCAAATCTTGAAGGGATATTGAATGACATGAGAAATGAAAGAAGAAAAATTCTAATGAGAAAAATGTTTTTCTTGAGAGGGCATATTCTCAAACTTAAGAACTCATGGAGATCAAGCAAATGGAGGTTGGAGATCTGATTTGTGTCAAGGGAGAGAAGCTTCAAATAAAATGAACTAATCAAGATTTGGAAATCATTATGATGGACACTACAAAATTGGATCTAGTGCAGTAACAATGCATTAGCCAACTCTGCCAAGAAATCATTGAATATCAGGAGGAGTAATTAGTGAATATTATTACAATGTATTTCTTGAGCAATCTAGTCGCGCAACTTATTGCACAATGTATGGATTTTGTAGTTTAGATGTTTCTAACTTGTTAAACTTTTGATGTTTATAAATTAATCGGGGTTTTTTGACATTGTTTGTTATGTCCATTCTTGTTTTGTTTTGTTTGTATATATTCATTGATATTGTAAAGGAAAGGTGATACAAGACTTATTGAAATTATAAAATTATGATAATTAGTTTTTTTTTTTTCCTTGTAAAATCATTGGGGTTTTAGAAAACTTGAGCTTTTATTAAAATAAAATTTGACTGTTACAAAAATAAATAAAGAAATGTTGAAAAAATAATATGGATGGAGTTTTGAAGCTAATGTAGTAGTCTGTGAATAGTAGATTAGCTAAAGTAGGAAAAGTGAGGTTTTCAAAACAAATTTGACTAAAAATGTATTGAGCTTGATGCTAAACAATCTGGAGAGCTTGATACTCTTAGCTAAACAATTTGGAGAGTTGTGTCACCAGAATTGTTTATTCTCTAAGGCGATTCAGGCCAAGTATTGCAAAAGAAGTAACATTTTTGGTATTAATGACCTTCTGACCCTATGGCAGGAGAAGTATTCTGTCTTGTTCATCCTTAACTAAGGCCAAGTGTTGTGTTGGGGATGGAAGATCTATATCCCAGTTGACCACCGTACCTGGTTTAAGATGAGGGAGGGTTTGGACATAGTTATTGGTACTTCGGTTCAGTTTGTGGTTGATTTGATTGATCACGACAGATGCTCTTTGAAGTACCCAAATGTCACTGTCAGCATCCATTTCTAGTGCTAATGGAAATTACTCTGTAAATCTATATGCTTTTAGCATCTACTTGACAAAACACTCTTTAAATTAGTTTTGTTGTAATAAATGTGTACTTTACCAGTAGATTAGCCTTTTAAGTGCTGAGGGGTTATAGTACCACAACTTTGTGCATGATTTTGTGTACAACTTGTCCACACGGCGAGTTGTGGTTGGTGGAAGGGTGGTGGTGGGTCACCCCTCCACCAACCACAACTAGTTATGTAGACAAGTTGTGCATAAAATTGTGCATAAAAGTTATGTCACCAGAATTTTTCTTTAAGTGCTATATCATAATTTTTTTTTTTTTTTTAAATGTTGTCAAAATAGAATAACAAGTGGCTACTATTTGGTAATATTATTTATGTGACTGTTTTAAGTTTTTGTTTAAAATGGCTGTTTTAAGTTGCCTCATGGAAAATTAACAGTCTAATGTCAAATTTGAAGTTTGAGATTTATTTATCTCGAAGGCAACTAGAGTTTTCCAAAGGAACATGTGATTATGGGTCCAATACAAACTCAAACGACTCAATTGTTTCAATTACATCTGATCTGAGATATAAGAAATCGATCTGCACAAGCAAACTCACTGTCCCATGTGTAGAAAGTTGTGTTGTCAATTTTATGTAGAGACGCAATTACGCAAACTTTCCTTCTGAGTGGAGTCAACCTTCTTCCAATATAAATAGGGAAAGCGATTTAAGCTAAAACATGTAACATTCTACCAATTTCTTCAAGCAATTATCCCACCACACGGTTCACGTTAACTTTTCTATTTTCAGTAAGAAAAAAGAACAAGTCACTCAAAGACACACTGTTCTAAGATTATGACCTACTCTCCCAAACTCATGTTCTTCTTTACTTCACCGATTGACCACACTTCTGTTCTAGTTTCATTAACGTTTTGTTAAAATATATTTCATTGAAATTGCATGATACTTCTAATAGTTTGGAAGCAATTTTGCCATTTTATTTCCGTATATTTTCGATACTAAATTTTTTTGCTTTTTGTAACGGTAACACTGTCCTGGATGAATTGATCCAAGCCATGCTAAGAAGCAAAGACTTTACCCTTGCCTCTCTTTTTGCATATGTAGGAGCAAGCATGAGCTCGGGCCACCCGTTAGTAGCCAAAGGATTATTCAAATCTGAGACATCAAGAACTTATTAAGTACTTACGAAGTAAAGTGGACCTCAAAAATAATTATTTTAACATGGTACTCCATAACTACTGATTGATTGACTCACCCTATTTGTTTGGCCTGCACAATAGCCAAAATGCTACAATGTTTACTCCCTGGCAAAGCTCCTATACCACTGCTCCACTACATGCGTAAATGATGATGTTCAAAAAGTTTCTTTTGGCTTTTAGTCATTTCAAAGTCAGAGAGATTTTTTTGGTCTTTTGCCCATTCCAAAGCCTACTGTGTTGGGTTACACGTGTGAGTAAAGTCCCACATTGAATAAAGATAAGAAGAATAAGTGGTTAATATAACATAATTGAGCATATACCCATTGGGCTTAGGCCTTTTGGGTTTAAGTGTGTCTCTATATGTTATATTAATTACTCAAGGAAGCTCCCCAAGGTGTTTATCTCCCCAACAAGTGGTATCAGAGCCTATGGTGGTGTGCGACAAAGGTGGTGAAGTGTTCATGGTCCCTACCCAGCAGGGACAGAGAAAGCCTAAAATGGCCCACACACAAAGATCCTGGAATATTGCTAATGGAGCTAAATAATGGTGTGATGCGAGATTCCCATGGACATGGACATGCGGAGTTCCCATGGATGTGCGTGCAGGGTTGACACGTGGTTCCCTTGGATGGCGTACGAGAGACTCATGGATGACGCATTGATGAAGTGAAAAGCTCATTAGTCAAGGGGGAGTGAGTAGGACTTGTTCAAAGCTCACAGAGAGGCAGAGACTCACGTGGTGCTAAATAATGGTATGGTGCGAGGTTCCCATGGACATGAACGTGCGGGGTTCCCATGGATGTGCGTGCAGGGTTGACACGTGGTTCTCATGGATGACGTACGAGAGACCCATGGATGACGCGCTGATGAAGTGAAAAAGTTCATTAAGCAAGGGGGAGCGAGTAGGACTTATTCATGGCCCACAGAGAAGTCTTGAAGCCCACAGAGTGGCAGAGACTCACACATGAGGGGGAGATTGTTGGGTTACACATGTGAGTAAAGTCCCACATTGAATAAAGATAAGAAGAATAAGTGGTTAATATAACATAATTGAGCACATACCCATTGGGCTTAGGCCTTTTGGGTTTAAGTGTGTCTCTATATGTTATATTAATTACTCAAGGAAGCTCCCCAAGGTGTTTATCTCCCCAACATACTGTTGCTACTCAGAAAGATTCTTTTAGTCTTTTGGCCACTCTAAAGAACACTATTGTTCCATGCGTAAACAAAGTCATTTCAAATTCTTTTACATGATGGTGTTTTGGAAACTCTTTTGGCTTTTTGTCTTTTCAAGCCTTCTTTGTTTTGGTGAATCAGACAAGGCCCCAATTGTTGGAGATTTTAAGTCAAAAAGAGAAAAAAACATTGTTCACTTTTTATTGTTCACTCCGAATTTTTGTCTATTTAAGGGAGGTTGTCCCTTAAATTTAGCACATAATTCTCTTCCCTAGAACTTCTTTCTTTTAGAAGCCTTTAACTTTGTATTAACTTACTTTTGTTAGTACATCAACAACTCAAAATAATTAAGAACTTTTTGAACAAAAAAGCCCCCACAACAGTTACTTTTAGTTACATTAGATGAAAACAAGTGGTGTTAATGCAAGATCCATTTCTATTTTTCGGCTTAAAAGAATTAAGTACTTTTTGAACAAAAAACCCCCGGCTTAAAAGAATTAACTACTTTTTGAACAAAAAGCCCCCACGACACACATTAGATGAAAACAAGAACAAGAAAACTCATGATGGTGTTAATGCAAGATCCATTTCATAATTAACAATATGGTTCTTTAATAAATGCTTTTAAGAAATTTGTTAATAAGTTATTTGGAAAAATTTTGATATCACTTTTATGGTAAGTACAAAAAAACTATTCAAAAAAAAAAGTTATTTTCTCTTTTTTCATTAAAAAATCTCTAAAAATATTTCCTAAACCAAACAATAAACTTTTCCCATTAACATAATAGAAACCTCTGAACCAATCAAACCATAAAGAGCTTTTCCCATTATTTGGTGTATTTTATGATCCCATTTAAATTCCAACATGTGACTATTAAATGTTAAAAGCTAATAAATATTGTCCCTTGAAAAATATAACACTATATATTTGTATACAGCTCCATTGATAAATAAAATCATGAGAGGTTCAAGTCAATTTTAAAAACTTAAGTTTAACATCTAAAGCGAGGAAAAATTGTTTCAATTACATCTGATCTGAGATATAAGAAATCGATCTGCACAAGCAAACTCACTGTCCCATGTGTAGAAAGTTGTGTTGTCAATTTTATGTAGAGACGCAATTACGCAAACTTTCCTTCTGAGTGGAGTCAACCTTCTTCCAATATAAATAGGGAAAGCGATTTAAGCTAAAACATGTAACATTCTACCAATTTCTTCAAGCAATTATCCCACCACACGGTTCACGTTAACTTTTCTATTTTCAGTAAGAAAAAAGAACAAGTCACTCAAAGACACACTGTTCTAAGATTATGACCTACTCTCCCAAACTCATGTTCTTCTTTACTTCACCGATTGACCACACTTCTGTTCTAGTTTCATTAACGTTTTGTTAAAATATATTTCATTGAAATTGCATGATACTTCTAATAGTTTGGAAGCAATTTTGCCATTTTATTTCCGTATATTTTCGATACTAAATTTTTTTGCTTTATGTAACGGTAACACTGTCCTGGATGAATTGATCCAAGCCATGCTAAGAAGCAAAGACTTTACCCTTGCCTCTCTTTGTGCATATGTAGGAGCAAGCATGAGCTCGGGCCACCCGTTAGTAGCCAAAGGATTATTCAAATCTGAGACATCAAGAACTTATTAAGTACTTACGAAGTAAAGTGGACCTCCAAAATAATTATTTTAACATGGTACTCCATAACTACTGATTGATTGACTCACCCTGTTTGTCTGGCTTGCACAATAGCCAAAATGCTACAATGTTTACTCCCTGGTAAAGCTCCTACACCACTGCTCCACTACATGCATAAATGATGATGTTCAAAAAGTTTCTTTTGGCTTTTAGTCATTTCAAAGTCAAAGAGATTTTTTTGGTCTTTTGCCCATTCCAAAGCCTACTGTTGCTACTCAAAAAGATTCTTTTAGTCTTTTGGCCACTCTAAAGAACACTATTGTTCCATGCGTAAACAAAGTCATTTCAAATTCTTTTACATGATGGTGTTTTGGAAACTCTTTTGGCTTTTTGTCTTTTCAAGCCTTCTTTGTTTTGGTGAATCAGACAAGGCCCCAGTTGTTGGAGATTTTAAGTCAAAAAGAGAAAAAAACACTGTTCACTGACATTGTTCACTTTTTATTGTTCACTCCGAATTTTTGCCTATTAAGGGAGGTTGTCCCTTAAATTTAGCACATAATTCTCTTCCCTAGAACTTCTTTCTTTTAGAAGCCTTTAACTTTGTATTAACTTACTTTTGTTAGTGCATCAACAACTCAAAATAATTAAGAACTTTTTGAACGAAAAAGCCCCCACAACAGTTACTTTTAGTTACATTAGATGAAAACAAGTGGTGTTAATGCAAGATCCATTTCTATTTTTCGGCTTAAAAGAATTAAGTACTTTTTGAACAAAAAGCCCCCGGCTTAAAAGAATTAGCTACTTTTTGAACAAAAAGCCCCCACGACACACATTAGATGAAAACAAGAACAAGAAAACTCATGATGGTGTTAATGCAAGATCCATTTCATAATTAACAATATGGTTCTTTAATAAATGCTCTTAAGAAATTTGTTAATAAGTTATTTGGAAAAATTTTGATATCACTTTTATGGTAAGTACAAAAAAACTATTCAAAAAAATAAGTTATTTTTTCTTTTTTCATTAAAAAATCTCTAAAAATATTTCCTAAACCAAACAATAAACTTTTCCCATTAACATAATAGAAACCTCTGAACCAATCAAACCATAAAGAGCTTTTCCCATTATTTGGTGTATTTTATGATCCCATTTAAATTCCAACATGTGACTATTAAATGTTAAAAGCTAATAAATATTGTCCCTTGAAAAATATAACACTATATATTTGTATACAGCTCCATTGATAAATAAAATCATGAGAGGTTCAAGTCAATTTTAAAAACTTAAGTTTAACATCTAAAGCGAGGAATGGTGCAGGAGCACTCGACCCTTGAGAAATGAACAGATTCTTTTATCTTATTTTTGTTAAAACCCGAGGAAGAAGTTTCGAATAGGGGCCAAAAGGCATGAGTGCAGTAGATGTTTGAAAGACTATATAGAATTTCAATCTTTCATCCCTTCATCCCAATTTCGAAATAGGCTGTGTTGAGACTACAATTATTGCTTTCGAGTTCTTTCCCCAGCTAGTCGCCCCTGTGTGGGAGGGGTCAAGCTTGGAGACTTTTTATTTGCAAGGAATAAAACTATCATGCACCTTGCATTCTGGTTTTACATATCAAATTTGGGAGTTCCGGTTTTCTAAGGATTCCCTATTGCTCACATAGCAAGGACTAAAGAAACCATAAATGCACGGAAATTGCCTGCTGAATGGAGGGCTATTGGCCTAATTAATTACACAATTTTTTATTAACATTAATGATATGGCTATAAAAAATTCTCCTATCTTTTTTCAATCCTCTCTACGCCTTCAACAATGAGATTTCAAAAGACGATTCTTTCTTCCACTGCTTCTGGACAAATGATTGATAGGAATAGATTGCCTAGGCTTCCCTGCATCCGATCGACTCATACCCAGCCCGGCCCAACCCTGTCTCTAGGATCTCATTCAATAGATCCAACCCATTTCTAGGGTAGATAGAGGAGTTTGTCCCTTCCCACTTCTTTTGCTCCACTGGCACCAATCAAGAATTCAAGATAGAAAGAAAGATTTGTTGATGGGTTGTTAGCTCCCCTATCACTTAAAGGTAGATAGCGGAAAAGGTGAGCAGGCTATAGCTTCATTGTTCATCTTCCCCTCACTAACAGATGAGTGAACTCTACCCGTCTATGCTTTGATTAGATTGGATTCAATCAATGGACTCCCCTTGCCTCCTGGATCCACTGGACGAGTGGAATGAGAAGGGCTTCACATCCCTTGCAGGGCTTTGGGCTTTGAAACTTGGTTGCGCTCCTCCAATTAACAGATTCCTAAAAAAAGAAACACCTTGAGGCAGAGGATTGTATTTGGAAATGGAAGTTCTGTCCCCCTCACACTATATTTTGAATTAGGGGCTTGCCTCACTTTCTCCCTCTACCGCTTGTGTCTAGCTCCTATCAAATGTGCTTGTGCTCCCTGCCACGCTACTCTCACAACAACTGTAATTGTGTGACTAACAACAATAGAACCAATTCGTGCATCAATGGTTCAAGTGCAGTGCCCAGAAACGGGATCTATGGCGACATAAATTTCCCAACAAATCTATGGGAAGTATACTAAAAGTAATAATAAAGTAAGTGGCCTTAGTTTCATAACCTAAAGCACCGGTCTTTCTTATCAAGAGCAGAAGCAACACTATGGGATTCTCTTGTTCTCCTCTATGATTTCACTTGGGTAATGTATACTTTTTTTCTCTCTGGTATTCAAAGCTATTTATTTTGGAGGCATAAATGGGCTCTCCTCTATGATTCACTTGGGTGTGTATACTTTTTTTCTCTCTGGTATTAAAATTTATTTAAAAACCTCCGTATATACTATGGACCCGGGCAGGATCCTTGTTCACAAGTCATAACATCAGTTCTTGATAATTTCTTAATATTCCCAGAGTACCAAAACCTTAATCACGTCCAGCCATTATCTTCTTCCTATGTCAGTCCTAGTTTCCATGTGAAACACCTATGAAACAGAGAAACTGAATCCTATCTATATGAGGAGTCCATGCCATCCAACATCTTAGCATGCTATCTTCCCTTGTGTAAGATTTACATGAATCTAACAAAGTCCACACACACAAGCATACCTGTCAAATGCAGAAAGATGCATAGTTTACCAGCAACCAAGGAAATCACAATGCCCGGCATCTAAGGTGTTTGAGGACCTCTTGTAAGAGATTCATGTAGACCACGGACACATACATCCCTTCCCAAAACCAGAAAATCACAACAAATCAATATAAAGCATTGAAATGATAGTTGAATTGATAGCAGGACCAACTGCTACCAATGCCCCCATTAAAATCTGAATATTATTTACACTTTAAAGTGCTCACAATTTCAAACGAGAGAGTACTTAAAAACAGAGAAAGAGAGAGTCAGAGAATAACTATTACTAATATAATATAAACCCACAAAATACACCATAAAAACACATTTTTGTTTGAGTTCAACTCCACATAATCAACCAGTACATCATTCAAATGCCCACTGATTCTCCCTACGAACCTCTTCCTCTTCCTCAGGGGTGAAGTCATTCTTGATGTTAAAGGTCTTGCGGATCTCCTCTGGTGTCTTACCCTTGATCATGTCTGCTACGGTCTGGCATGTCAAATCCAAAAGGCTCTTGATGTTCAAATAGTTTGCAGCCTGAAAGAATAAAACAATATTGAACAAACTCAATTTACCAAATGAGTACAGGATAGATTAGTGAGTACAAGACAACTGAAAAGGTATTCCATCTCAAAGAGAAGGCAACTTCAAGGATAAAAGACAAACATAATCAAATTACCATAAAGAAGATCAACAAAAAGAATGTCACTAGTCTTAGAAAAGTACTAGAACAGTCGCTGTTAAACAATGAATAACACATTTCAGTTCCCCCCCCCCCAAAATGCAAAGCTAAACTACAACCCAAGTTGGCAAAGGATTCAACAAAACCCAAATATCTCTCTTTTTTTTCCTGAAAATAAGGTAAGCACATATAAAACATCATAAGCAAAACATCATAAGATATTGTAAGAATCTCCCCTTTGTTTATAAACAATATAGCCTCTTGCAAAAATAAAAAATGTCTCAAATCTTAGTTGTAAGTTCTAATTTTAATATAAATATTCATCCTTTTGGAAGACCCTAAACAAAGTAATATTCTAATACAAAACTGACCAAATGAAATAATTTTAAAAGTATAATACCTGTTTGGTACTTGCATTAGCAAACGATACAAAAAAGCAATGAGAATAGGCATCAAAATCACTACCATAGCCATAGGCACAATCAAGAAAACAACGCTAACTCTGTATCAAAAACCAAATTCAATATCAACTCTGATTCATATACTCGCCTAACCTTAATCATCGCCTTAAAAAGACCAATCTTTGACAACAAATTAAAGAAAGAATACGATTCAATAAACAGTGTACAAACCAATTTTCACAAGCCCTAAGAAAATAATACACAAACATAACCACAATCAGGCACTCCAAATTTCGAAACCCTAACATTCAGAGCACTCTAAAAACTTACGATTCAAGAAGCAAAAATTGATAAAAAATCCCTAAAATTTAAGAAACCCTAGACTAGTATCGCATATTCAGAATAGCGAAACCCTAACATCTATTCAGATCCAAATCTGAAAGCTAGAAGGGTAAAAAGGGGAGATATACCAGAATGAGATCGAAGAGGGTGGCCTGGTCAACCCTGACGAACTCGGTGTCCCAAGCCTTGAGATCTTCGTCGGAGGTGCGCTCATCGGCGCTGGTGGACTCGACGTGCTTCTTACAGTACTCGATGACCTTGGCCAAGATCTTGCTCGTCACGTTTGGGAGGGGGATTCCGTTGTCGGCGCAATCGTCTTCAATCATGTGCTTGATCGTCTGAGACTCGAGCGCCACCGCCTCCTCCACTTCGAAAGCCTCACCGTCAGAGCTCTTCAGGGTGATCTTCTTCGACGACGACATGGTTCCGATCGATGAAACGACGGAGTTTTGTACGCCTAACCTGCAGAGAATAACGAAAGGGAAATAGGAAAACCCTAAAAAGCCAAGCGAAACGATGGCTCTGGAGTCTCCTTTTACAACTCGATGACCTTGGCCAAGATCTTGCTCGTCACGTTTGGGAGGGGGATTCCGTTGTCGGCGCAATCGTCTTCAATCATGTGCTTGATCGTCTGAGACTCGAGCGCCACCGCCTCCTCCACTTCGAAAGCCTCACCGTCAGAGCTCTTCAGGGTGATCTTCTTCGACGACGACATGGTTCCGATCGATGAAACGACGGAGTTTTGTACGCCTAACCTGCAGAGAATAACGAAAGGGAAATAGGAAAACCCTAAAAAGCCAAGCGAAACGATGGCTCTGGAGTCTCCTTTTACGTGCGCAGAAAAAAAAGATGAGAGAGATTGTGAGGGTGAGACCGCTATTTATAATGCTACCGAATACCGTAGCTATAAAAAAGAGTGATTTTTATGGACGCTTGAACTCTAGTCCCTTGTGTTACATGTCAATTTTTGAGTCCAAATCTTCTATATAATTTTTTTGTTTTACTATATTCTCTACAAATAAAAATATGTTATATGTTCATTTAATATATTAAATATTAAATTTATACCTTTTATTATTTCAATTTTCTAAAATAAATAAATAATCCATCAAATAGTTGTAAATAAATAATTCATCAAATAATAGAAGGTATAAATTTAGTATTTAATAAATTAGATGGACATGTGACATGTTTTTATTTGTGGAGTATATAGTGGAGCGGGAAAAGTGAGACATAAAATTTGAATTCCAATTTTTCACTCAAATTTTTTGTACTTAGAACATATTATCTAGGGACGTTTAAATACACAGCACACACAATATTTACAGGAAATCCATCCCCAACCTTTATTACTTAATCTCAAGTACAAAGGAAACCATTTTACAAGTCTAGAGAATTACACAGAATTTTCTCAAGGCCAAATATACTCTGTTGTTGACACCCCCAACAACCTTAGGGTTAAACACACAAAATTAACTATTATGGCAGTTACTGCCTAGTAACTGCCTGGGTCTTGGACAATCTACCACTTGTAGTCTGACTTAGGACATATTTAACTGATGTTGTCTTGACTTACTCTCCACATTTCCAGCCTCTACACAGTAGGTCTGATCATCAAGAAAGTCAGGAACTGCTTGGTAACTATTTAGTAACTGCCATTGCACATGCTACACATGCACAGCCCATATCTCAGTAGACCGTGGGGCCTCTGGCCATCCTTTTGTGGCCTACACAACATGTTCCCACACATTTTGGAGAGGCTTGGCCCATGCACAATGCCTCTTATTAGCACTACAGCCCACACAGTATGCCTACATGCAGCACACAAAGTAACTGTCATCGGTCCACTAGCACTTGTCCATGCATTCAACCAGCCTACACTAGCCCAATGCCTTGCACTCCAGCCACCAAGCCTACACACAAGGAACCAACAACTAAGCCACCAATGCCATACACCACCATATAAGGCCAACACCACCTGCTGCTGCCCATCATCCAAAACCATCTCTGCCCACCATGGTCCTCCTCTGCCATAGCCTTGGGGCATCGTGTAAAGTAAGGTGCCTCCACATGCAGCCCCTCATCACTGCTCATTGATCCAACTTGAGTAGGGAGACTAGGCTGCTCTCCCTCAAAGAGCCCTTAAGAGCATCACTAGTCAGGTATGAGGAGTCATGAGTGTGTTGAGAAAACATAAAGCTAAATGATTGACTTAATGCATTATATGGTGCAAGGTGCCTCCACATACTACCCCTCATCACTGCTTATTGATTCAACTCAAGTAGGGAGATTGGACTGCTCTCCCTCAAAAAGCCCTTAGGAGCATCACTAGTCAGGCATGAGGAGCCATGAGTGTGTTGAGAAAACATAAAGCCAAATGATTAACTTAATGCTGCCCAAGCACCCTCATTCCTCATGTCATCATCAACAACTAGGGCTGTAAATGAATTAAGCCAATCATGAACAACTAGGGCTAGGCTCGATAAAAAGTTTGTTCATGTTTGTTTGTTTATAAATAAGCCAAGCTTGAACCTTAGTTTTAGGCTTGTTTAATAAACAAGCCGAGCCCAAGTAAAAAAATTTATTTACGAACAAGCTCATGAGCTATTAGGTTTGATACACAACAATTCAAGTATAGACTCATTTATAAGTTTATATGTGTTAATTAAATATACTCATTACACATATCTTAATAATGATATGACCAACATTAGACCACTACCTATATTACCTTAATTTTTTCCTTCTCTTTAAACTGACCAAGAACCACTTTAGACTATAGTTATGTTTAAAAATAAAAAATTAATTAAGTTAGCCACATATGATCATTCCCTATCAATCCTCTAAAGTAAAGTCATGAAACATGTTAGTATTTTTTTTTTTCATTCATAATAGTTACAAACAAGTATTTTTCTAATCTTTCACCATTTAACGTGAATGTATAAATTGTATTTTAAACAATTGTTGAAATTGTAAATAAGGAATGATGAATGAATAAATTTGATTATGTAAATTATTAATCTGAATAATAGCTAATCATAAGTAAGACTAAATGCATGATAAAATGAGTATACTATTTTCTTTTTTCTTAATTTTAGAGATTTAAGCATTTAATAATATAATTTTTTTAAAATCTTAAGCTTAAAAACTTGACTTAAGCTCGAGTTTGAGCTTAATATTAAGCTTGAGTTTGGCTTGACTAATTAATCAAGCCAAGCCAAGCCAAGTTCGAGCTTTTTGGCTTTCCCATGAGATCAAGCCCAAACACTATTTTTAGGTTTGTCACAAGCTCAAGTCAAGCTTGAGCTTTTGATTTTTCCTAATAAGCCAAGCTTGAATATGCACTACTCGACAAAGCTCGGCTCATTTACAACCCTATCAGCAACACATAATGCTCCAAACAAACCACCCCCACCAGAAGAAGCCGACGTCTTCATCGATAGGGTATCTTCAAATGCCTTCACTTCCTTTTCAAACTGCCATAAAGTTGATGCCTTCTCCCAACTTGCTTCTGTTTCAGCTGCCCCTTTTCATTTTTCTAAGTAATAAGTTATCATGTTTCCATCCTTTCGATGACCTGTTACCTTTTTGTCAAAAATTATATCCACTTCTCGATCAAACTGTACTATAACAGTAGGTGAGGCACGCCTTGCTTGTAGGATCTTGCTCATCCCCATGATAGGGCTTTAGATAGCTCACATCAACTGTGGGGTGAATTTGCAACCTTTCAAGCAGTTTCAACTTGTAAGTAACAACACCAACTTTCTTCACTATTTCAAAAGGACCATCATACTTTGGAATTAACCCTTTGTGCACACTCTCACTTGTAAACTTTCTCCAAATCTGTGGAGGTAGCTTTAACAGCACTTTGTCCCTAACGTGGAACTCAAGAGGCCTCCTCCCTTTATTAGCATCTTTTTTCATTCTTCACTATGTTTTCAACGAACTATCTTGTGCTTCGTGCATTAGTTCTTGTTTAGCAATAGCAAATCTGTATACTGCAGAACACTTGCCCCCTGAACGCTGCTTTGCAATCTCATGAGGTGTTAGGGGCTGCTGCCCTATTGCCAACTCGAATGGACTTATTCCTATTGAAGAAGACTTGTGCAGATTGTAAGCAAATTGTGCTGAATCCAACAAGTCCAACCAGGTTGTCTGACTTGCAGTCACATAGTGCCTCAAGTAATCTTCCAACACAGCATTGATCCTCTCGATCTGACCATCTGTTTATGGGTGATTAGCAGTAGAAAACTTCAACTTTGAACCCAGCAACCTAAACAAAACTATCAAAAACCAACCAGTGAAACGAGAGTCTCTATCACTTACAATATCTTCAGGCAAACCAAAGTACTTCACCACATTTCTATAAAATAGATCAGCAGCTACCTCTGATGTGCAAGTACTTGGTGCAACCATAAACACGGCATACTTCGAAAATTAATCAACCACTACAAAAACATTCCCTTCACTTTAGGCATACTAGTAATGAAATCCAGTGAAACAGAAATCCATGGACTGTCCGGTATAGGAAGAGGTTATAGCAAACCAGCTTCCCTTTGAGTTAAACCCTTATCTTGTTGACAAACTAGACAAGTCTTTACATACAACTCAATGTCTAACTCCATTTCGGTCCAATAATAAGAACGGGACAATAAAACATACATTCTTTCCTTGCTCGGATATCCTGCCTATTGTGGATCATGAGTCTCTTTCAACAACTCTCTACAGATCTTCCCATTAGGAACAAACAACTTACCACCCTTTGCATATAGCAACCCATCTTCAAGCTAGTAACAACACACTAGGCCTGCAATCACATCTTGCACCAACTTCTGATAAGTGGCATCAAGCTTAGAACTTTCCTCGATCCTTTCCACAAAAATTTGACTCAACTCTAGTCAAGGCAGCAACATACTCTTACACTTGTTTGCGGCTAAGTGCATCTGCTACTTGATTATGCTTGTCAGGCTTGTGTTCCCACACAAAATCATACTCTTGGAGTAACTCCTGCCATCTAGCTTGCTTAAGAGACAGCTTCTTTTGTGTGCTGAAGAAGGTATTGGCTATATTATCGGTCCTCACCACGAATTTAAGGCCTAGCAGTTACACCCTCCAGGTTAGCAAACAATGAACCACAGCAATCATTTCCTTTTCATGTGCTAAACATTTCTGCTCTGCACCATTCAACTTCCTACATTCGTAGGCAACTAGGTGTTTCTCTTACACCAGCACACCACCAATTGCTTTATCAGAAGCATCAGTATGGACTTCAAATGACAACGCAAAATCTGGCAAACGCAGCACCGGCTTACTTAACACAGCAGCTTTAAACTTCTCAAAAGCTTCTTAGCATGCATCTGTCCACACCCATTTCTTGTCCTTTTTCAGCAAATCTGTAAGAAGAGCAACCTTCTTGGAATACCATTGAATAAACTTCCTATAATAGTTGGCCAACCCAAAGAAAGACCACAACTCAGCAACCTTACTTGGTGGAGGCCAATCAAGGATAGCCTGCACCTTCCTTTCATCCATCATCACAAGACCTTTGCTGACTTTATGTCTTAGAAACAAAATCTCTTGCTTGACAAACTCACACTTCTCTTTCTTGACATACAATTGATGTTCCCTCAATTTGAACAGCACCTTTTTAAGGTGTTCCAATTCATCCTCTAAGGACTCACTATATATCACTATTTCATTTAAGTAAACCACAACAAAACGATCTACCAACTCATAGAATACATCATTCATTAAATTGCAGAATGTAGCGTTACATTTGTTAAACCAAAAGACATAACTAAAAATTCATAAGAACCATAACAAGTTACACAAGTTGTCTTTGGTTCATCCCCTTCAGCAATCCTCACTTGCCAATATCCTGATCTCAAATCCAGCTTGGTGAAGTAAGTGGCTTTGCACATTCTATTAAACAAATCTAGAATTAAAAGAATCGGGTACTTATTATTCACTGTTACTTTGTTCAAGGCTCTATAGTCCACACACATACGCAATGATCCATCCTGTTTCTTTTGGAACAGAATAGGGGCACCATAAGGGGCTTTGGTGGGCTGAATGTAGCCTGCATCAAGCAATTCAATCAATTGCTTTCTCATCTCCACCAACTCCATAGGGGACATTTTGTATAGAGCCTTCGAAGGAGCCTTTGAACTAAAAACCAACTCAATCTTATGATTAACAGCACGCCTTGGTGGAAGGGTCTTAGGCAATTCTAGAGGCATCACATCAACAAATTCCTCCAACAGTCCAGCAACAACATTTGAACTTCAACAAACTTGTCTTGCTTGACCTTAATCATTATAGCCAAGTAAGTCATCTCCCCCTTCTTCAGCCCATGCTCAACTTGCATAGCTAACACCATTGGCTCTTTTCCCTTGCTAGTCTTGTTATTTCCTACCCTACGCCTCACAGGAACATAGCATGGCTGCTTCTCATCGAAAACCAGCACCACACCGATGAATGGCAGCAAGGCAGCTTTGGTAACCATAAAGAATTCATCACCCAGAATTACATCAAAGTCATCCAACTTCATAATCAGGAAATTCACCTTTCCTGTACACTCGCTAACCTTAAACTTCACACCAAAAGCAATTCCTGAAACAGGTTTTGCTTCAAAGTATACTACCTTGATCTTACTTGGATATTTGCTCACTTTCAGACCAAGCTGTTAGACTATGTTTTCATCAACAAAATTATGGGTAGCACCAGTATCAAGCATCGCTTTAGCCCCATTCCTATTCATCTTTAATTGCACATAAGACAGCCCCTTAGAATTACCTCATGCACTAAGGGCATTCAGTAATTATAAGGGGTTCACCCTGCTAGGAACTTCTTCATCATACTGCCCCCTTTCATCTTCAGCAACCATTGTATTAAGCTTCTCACGTATAAGGTAGTCTCTTGCTCGATAAGGGCCATTGCATATGAAACAGCCAACATTCAACTTGGGTTGTTCTTTGCTTTGTTGAGAGGTATAACTCTCTCATTTGCTCTTGTTACCCCAATTTTTCTTCTGCTTATCCTTATTCTCCTTGCCATCTTTCTTCTACTTGTCTTTGCCTTTATCCATGGACTTACGTTTTTCATTATCCCCACTAGGCTTATTAAACTTGCAGTCCACTAAGGCATCTACAGTAGACTTAGCAGTGGGCAGATCACGCACTGCCTGCCTTTTTAACTCTAATTGTGCCCAAGGTTGCAAGCCAGACATGAAATTGAACAATTTGTCTTCCTCTAACATGTTATTGATATCCAGCATCAAATAACTGAATGTCTTGACATATTCTCTCACTGTACCAGTTTGCTTCAATTTCTTCAAGGAGTCTCTTACAACCCATACAGTGTTGGTATGCAAGAACTGTTCCTTCAATTCTTTCTTTAAGACTTCCCAAGAGTCAATCTTCCCTCTACCATCATCTGCATTATCTTCCACATAGGTCCTCTACTATAACTTGGCATCCCCTGAAAGATACATACTAGTAAATAGTTACCATCTCTTGATCAGGCACCCTAGCAGCCTTGAAGTATTGCTACCAAAGGAAATTCTCCAAATCCTTGATACTCCTAACACCATTAAAGGGTTTTGGTTCAAGCACCTTCACTTTGGTGGCCACTTCCCCCTCTCTAGGCAGGCCACGCATTGCCCTATTTATCAAGGCAATTTCTGTCTCAAATTGGCTTTGGGTCTTTCTTGTTACACTACCCTGGGCATCCAGTGCAGCAACTAACTTTTTAACGCGAATCAACACAACATCCCTCTGATCAAAAATCTCATTCCGTATCACAACAGTTTCTGCAGACAATGAATCCAATCTGTCACACACTGTAAGTTGTTCTCCCTCTGCAAGAACTCCAAGTATGTTCTCCAAGACAGTCACCCTTGCCTTGGTGTCCGAAGACATTGCAGCCGGGCTCTGATACCAATTGTCATAGGGTCAATTTTTCACTCAAATTTTCTACATGTGATGACCATAAGTTCTTAACTTAGTCTCAGCCAACACCACACACACACTGCAATAACACTTAGAACAGATTATCTATGGACGTTTAAACGCATAGCACACACAATATTTACAGTGAACCCACCCCTAACTTTTATTACTTAATCTCAAGTACGAAGAAAACCTTTTACAAGTCTAGAGAATTACACAAAATTTTCCCAATGCCAAATATACTTTGCTATTGACACCTCCAACAGCCTTAAGGTTAAATACACAGAATTAACTGCTATGGCAGTTACTGCCTAGTCTTGGACAATTTGCCACTTGTGGTCTAACTTAGGACACCTTCAACTAATGTTGTCATAACTTGCTCTCCACGTTTCTAGCTCATACACAGCAGGTCTGATCATTAGGAAAGCCAGGAACTACTTGGTAACTATTTAGTAACCGCCACTACACATGCTGCACATGCACAACCCATGTCTCAGTAGACTATACGGCCTCTGCCCATCCTCTAGCAGCCTACACAACATGTTCCCACACGTTTTGGAAAGGCTTGGCCCATGCACAATGCCTCCCATCAACACTACAGCCTACACAGCATGCCTACATACAGCACACAAAGTAACTGTCATTAGCCCACTAGCACTTGTCCATGCATTCAGCCAGCCCACATTAGCCCAATGCCTTGCATACAACATATAATCATCACAGCAGCCTAGCCCTGCCTTACACTCCAGCCACCAAGCCCACACACAAGGAACCAACAACTAAGCCACCAATGCCATGCACCACCACATAGGGGTAGCACCACCTGCTGGCTGCTATTGCCCATCATCCAAAACCATCTCTGCCCACCATGGCCCTCCTCTGCCATGGCCTTAGGGCATCATGTGGAGCCATGAGTGTGTTGAGAAAACATAAAGCCAAATGATTGACTCAATGTTGCCTAAGCACCCTCATTCCTCATGCCATCATTAGCAACACATAATGCTCCTAACACTGTGCAAGTTTAAAATATTTCGAATTAAGGGCGGATTGGGGTTAATTACTCAATTGTGATTCAATTTTAGTTCAATAAATTTTTTTTTTTATTTAAGGTTAGAAAAGAATCTAATATTTTTGAAATGTTCAAAATTTGTCCCAAAACTAAAATAATTATTAGATGGTTCAAAAATATTAAAATGGGCTATATTTTGCTTCAATTTTTTTTTTTTTAAAGTGACATTTCTAAGTAATTAATACTTTAGTACTTAGGAAAAGGTTTGATTTGGATGATCCCTTAAAAATTAAATATTATTTACTCTTAGCCCCATATTGTTAGATTTGTTAAAAAAAAAAAAAAAATTGTTGGAATATCATATAAACTTTGGTGAAAGAGATATATAGGGCTTTTATATCTATTAACAAGTATGTTGGAAAATTTATTTAAATTTTCTAAGTATATTTCACTTTGGTATATCTTAAAATGAAATAGAAGACTAACACTTTGGGATAAAAGACCTATCAAAAAATATTTTGGGATAAAAAAGAGGGACATGTCTTGAGTTTATTATTGCACTACATTTGACTCGATACAATACAGATACATATCCAAAATTTGTCATGTATCTAGATCGTGTTGGATCCAATGCACAAGAACATTGGACCCAAACCTCACCCCTTAGGTAGTATGTGGTTTTGCTTTTATTTCTTGTAATGTGTGAGTTAAGGTTTTATTAAAAATAATTATGATTAATGTGTGTGATAGTAGCATGATAACAAAAGATGATGCTATGCAGTGCATTAATCAATCTCAATATTACTCTTCACCACAAAATAGATAGATAATTAATAATAAAAGTGACAAGTATGCCTCCATAACAACCTAACTCTTTTTAGTAACTCTTAACCATAATCCTATAGTTGAATGAAGGAAGAAAGGATAGGAGACTGTAAAGGATGGAGTGATGCTATGGCACTCTTTTGTTTTTCCTTCCCTCATTCTCTACCAATCTCCTTCCATACAAAGCATGTTCCAAAATTCTTCATATTTTGAAACCAAATACCTTTAAATTATAGGTAAATTAGGCTAGGGCTATAGGATTGGATCAATTGCAATTTCAATTAGTACACCAATAATCTAATATCTTTCAACACAGGGTGTTAGTCCTTATTATACAAGGAAATTCGTCAATTTGTAATTGCCCATATTAAGGGTAGCACTTCCCCCAGGTGCACCTAAAGTCTTATGATGATTTCTTTCTAAGGCCTAAGTTAGGTTAAACTCAAAAGTTCAAAATTTGCTCTGAAAATAAAATAATGAGTAGGTTGACCAAAAATATTAAAATGGGTTATATATTGATTGATCTTGTAAAATTAAATGATATGTAGTTTTGCTCTTCTTCTTCTTCTTCTTCTTCTTTTTCTATCTCTAGTCATGAGCGAGTTAAGGTTTCTTTTCTAAAAAACAATTTCAAGTGATGTGTGTTATAATAACAGCAAAATAACCAAAGATGATGCAATACATTAATTTTTTTTTTTTTTTTGTTCGGAGAGAGAGTTTCAACTTATAGCATTTGCTCCTAAAGATAACTCTTTATTGTCAGACTAAAACACTAATTGATTTTTAGTATAGACGAGGATTGAACCCTAGATCTCTTATTCAACCATCAGAAATTTTACTAATTGAGATAAACATTACTCTTCACTTGAAATAAATGATTGATGACAAAACCTACAAATGCACCTCCATAATGACTTTACTATTTTCAGTAACTCTTAATTGTAATCACATGTTTGGTTGAGGGAAGAGAGGAAACAAGATGGGAGGTGAGAGGGTGGCATAACGAGTACTCTCTCTCTCTCTCTCTCTCTCAATTATTATATTTGATGATGCACAGAAAATGAATGAGCCAAAGGGCGTAGTTGCCCGCTGACTCCTAAAAGGTCTTTAAGTAGCTTGCCTTTGCCTCAAGGTCTGCAACTTACTGAAGGTCTTTGCGCCCTCTTGCATAAGAAAATAAACAAAGAAGCAATTCCCAATTTCACTTTAAACAAACCATTGAACCAGCCCCTGACATGGTAATTTAAAAAGGAAGAAGAAAAAAAATCTCCTTTTGAACAAAGTAATCTGACATTATCATCAGAAAAAAATAAATAAAAATAAAAAATAAAAAAATTTCCTACTTTAAATAACAAACTACTACTAGATAGTCTATTTTTTTGAGAAAGTACTACTAGATAGTCTAGATTGGCTTACACTAGAAAAAGAGTATATCATAACTTCTATTTTTTTTTAGTTTTATTATAGCTTTTTGTTATATTTTTGCAGTTTTTAATTTGTGAGATCATCTATATAGAGAGAAAAAAAAATATTAAAATAAGTTGTGGGGTTATTTTTTTTTTTTTTACTTCTTTTTGTTCAATTTTTTTATCAAATGAGACCCATATTAGTACAACATTTACAAGCACCACACGGTGCTAGTTAACATTTGCCCTCAACGCAACTAAACTGTGAATTCCATATTTTACACACTTTTTAAAATATTTAGTATCCTTGTACACTACTAAAATCCTAAAGCCTCCACTAAATTTTTTTCCCTCTTCTACCTCTTACTTTTTCAGAGTTTCAAAGTTTAGATTTTTGTTAAAAACCCAAATTTTAAATACTTAGAAGTATAGTGAAAAAAATGTTGAATGATTGTTGGGTTTCAACAATGAAATGATATCTGTTAAAAATTGATTACACAATTGAATGTAAGATCAAAAGATGAATGATTACTTGCCACATACATCAAGAAACACTATTGATAACGAAAAACATCAATTTCAAAATATGAAAAAAAAAAAAAAAAATACAGAGGATTGTTGAGTAAACCAAATTAGCTATTAAAGATGAAAGATTACTTGCCACATACATCAAGAAACACTATTGATGAAAAACATCAATTCCAAAATATGAAGAAAAAAAAATAGAGAGGGCTGTTGAGTAAACTAAATTAGCTATTTTATTAGATTTTGTATGACAATTACAGATGTTTACAATTGTTTATTTATTTTATTATTAGTTTCAAATTTTTTTTTTTTTTTTAATCTACCCCCCACCCCCTGGGGAACTGAAACTCTGGCTCCGGCCAAGGCTTTTGCGACCTCATGGCTCGTGCCATACAATCATCTCCAGGATTCTGATCCACTGATCTCCGGTGTCTTCACATGATCCGAGCAAATGTTTTACAAAGGATACCAACCCAAAAGTAACCCTCTGTTTTCATGAGGGCTCTGAAGATGAACAAGTATGCATCTAGCCCAACTAAACTCTACAACGCTAGGTTTGTAAGTATTTCACATGGCAATATTCAAGCATTCGACACAACTCGTCATGTAGCTGATGTCTCTGAAGAAGGAAACTGTCATAAACTTTCGCCCCATACTTCCATCATGCTGTGTATTTCCCCACTTGTTCATATATATGTTATGTAAAGTAGATCAACACATTGGTGTGGACATAATGAAATGAATATATGAAGAATGAACAACGAAGAATGAACTATATATGTACAAGCAGTATAATGAATTCTATTCTGTTCATTAGTGACACGGTGGTCCTCCTCTTACCCCTGTTAAAAGTGTCACTGAATAATACCTTTTGGCAAGCAATAATACATGGATCTCATCAAAATCCTTCAGGCAATGGTTATGGGCATGATCGTACAAAATTATCATACAAGATTGGATAAAAGCAACTCAAACAACACTAAAAATTAGTCTATAAGATACACGATATGCTGAATTTAAAAGACACGGACAGCTAATTTACATATGGGTAAATTTATGGCATAAATGCCAATACAAATTCCTGTAACACTTGCAACTAACTGTTGCCCCTATATATGGCTGTCAAGGTATATAAATTTTAAAACCACTGAACAACGCTTCCATTCTATCACTTAGGATTCCATGTATTGAGAGGGTGGAGGGCTTATTTTTGTCTTCTCAGGACCTGCAAGTTGTTTTTATATCAAATATTTTGCATAAAGCTCTGATCAGCCAGCACCTAAGTAATATAAGTATAAGGAAAACAAGGTCAATTTTTCCAAGACACATAATGCAACACAGTTGATCATTCTCAAAATTTTTTTTTACTTCTTTTTGTTCAATTTTTTTATCAAATGAGACTAGGGCTGTAATCGGTTCGGTTCGGTCGGTTTTTTTTTATCCGACCAACCGAAACCGAAATTTTCGGTTTTTAAAAGTCTCAACCGAAACCGACCGAAATTGTTGAAAAACCGTCGGCTTCGGTTTGTTTCAGTTTCGGTCATTTTTTCGGTTGGTTTCGGTTCCTTATCATTTATGCAAACAAAGAAAAAAAAACCCAGGAGAGAAGAAATTGAAAAAATAAACAACCAAGCATATGGGTTTTTTCAAAACCCCAACTTTATTTCCACATAAAAATCGAAAAAATAGCATTGATTCAATATTAAACAAACCCAAAATATAAAAAAGAGAGAAGAAATTGAAAAAATAAACAACCAAACACATGGGCTTTTTCAAAAATCAAAATCCTAACTTTATTTGCACATAAAAATTGAAAAAAATAGCATTGATTAAATATCAAACAAACCCAAAATATAAAAAAGATAGAGGAAAATATGGAGAAATTAAAGAGAGAGAGGGTCACCGTGACTCCGTGAGAATGAAAAGATTAGTTGGCGTACGGAGCCCGGCGTGTGGAGACCAGCGTGTGAAGGCTGGTGTAGGAAGGCCAGTGTGTGGAGGCTGCAGGAAGGCCGACGTGTGGAGGCATGGAGCGGTGAGAGAAGAGGAGGGGCTGAGAATCTGAGATATACGAAAGATTAGGGAAGTAGAGATCTGTGTGTGTGTGAAAAAAAGCTTGAGAAAGCTTTTTTTCATTTTGTTCTCTGTGTGTGTGTGAAAAAAGCTTGAGAATTTGAGTGAAGAAAGCTTGAGAAAGCTTCTTCTTCCATTTTGTTCTGTGTGTGCGTGTGAAAAAATTGAGAGAAAAAGATGGGGAAGGGGGCGGCTGAAGAAAAGAATAAAATAGCATGCTCTAGGGTTTTAAATCATAGGGGTATTTTCGTCTTAACTCATGCTCTAGGGTTTTAAAAAATTAAATAGCAAAAAAATCAAACACCCCCACGCGAAGGCTCGAACCTAAGATTAGCAGCCAATCCACAAAGTAGCCTACCACTAAGCCACAGATCAGGTATGTAACAGGGTAACATAAATATATATATATATTCGGTTGGTTCGGTTCGGTTTCGGGTGAAAAAATCCAACACCAAAACCGAAACCGAAAATTTCGGTTTTTAAAAAATGAAACCGAAACCGAACTAAACCGAAACCGAACCGAAAATTTGGCAACGATTCGGTCGGTTTCGGCCGGTTTGTTCGGTTCGTCGGTTTTTTGCACACCCCTAAATGAGACCCATATTAGTACAACATTTACAAGCACCACACGGTGCTAGTTAACATTTGCCCTCAACGCAACTAAACTGTGAATTCCATATTTTACACACTTTTTAAAATCTTTAATATCCTTGTACACTACTAAAATCCTAAAGCCTCCACTAAATTTTTTTCCCTCTTCTACCTCTTACTTTTTCAGAGTTTCAAAGTTTAGATTTTTGTTAAAAACCCAAATTTTAAATACTTAGAAGTATAGTGAAAAAAATGTTGAATGATTGTTGGGTTTCAACAATGAAATGATCGTTGTTAAAAATTGATTACACAATTGAATGTAAGATCAAAAGATGAATGATTACTTGCCACATACATCAAGAAACACTATTGATAACGAAAAACATCAATTTCAAAATATGAAAAAAAAAAAAATACAGAGGATTGTTGAGTAATTTTTTTTAATCTACCCCCCACCCCCTGGGGAACTGAAACTCTGGCTCCGGCCAAGGCTTTTGCGACCTCATGGCTCGTGCCATACAATCATCTCCAGGATTCTGATCCACTGATCTCCGGTGTCTTCACATGATCCGAGCAAATGTTTTACAAAGGATACCAACCCAAAAGTAACCCTCTGTTTTCATGAGGGCTCTGAAGATGAACAAGTATGCATCTAGCCCAACTAAACTCTACAACGCTAGGTTTGTAAGTATTTCACATGGCAATATTCAAGCATTCGACACAACTCGTCATGTAGCTGATGTCTCTGAAGAAGGAAACTGTCATAAACTTTCGCCCCATACTTCCATCATGCTGTGTATTTCCCCACTTGTTCATATATATGTTATGTAAAGTAGATCAACACATTGGTGTGGACATAATGAAATGAATATATGAAGAATGAACAACGAAGAATGAACTATATATGTACAAGCAGTATAATGAATTCTATTCTGTTCATTAGTGACACGGTGGTCCTCCTCTTACCCCTGTTAAAAGTGTCACTGAATAATACCTTTTGGCAAGCAATAATACATGGATCTCATCAAAATCCTTCAGGCAATGGTTATGGGCATGATCGTACAAAATTATCATACAAGATTGGATAAAAGCAACTCAAACAACACTAAAAATTAGTCTATAAGATACACGATATGCTGAATTTAAAAGACACGGACAGCTAATTTACATATGGGTAAATTTATGGCATAAATGCCAATACAAATTCCTGTAACACTTGCAACTAACTGTTGCCCCTATATATGGCTGTCAAGGTATATAAATTTTAAAACCACTGAACAACGCTTCCATTCTATCACTTAGGATTCCATGTATTGAGAGGGTGGAGGGCTTATTTTTGTCTTCTCAGGACCTGCAAGTTGTTTTTATATCAAATATTTTGCATAAAGCTCTGATCAGCCAGCACCTAAGTAATATAAGTATAAGGAAAACAAGGTCAATTTTTCCAAGACACATAATGCAACACAGTTGATCATTCTCAAACTCTTTTTAAGACTTAAAGAGTCACCTAGACACTTTTTTTTGTCCTCTCAATATTCTGGGATTATAGCACTAAGTTCATATATCAGAGAACTGTATCATTCCGAAAGATTAAGCTAAAGCTCAAAGCTTAAGACATACCATGAACCCCACGGATCTCGACTTCTCGCCATTCTTGGACAAGTGCACAGCAGCAGCACATTAAATGTGAGAGGAAATCATCAACAAAGCCTCCCTACCAAAGAAGGGGGTAATGAGGAGAGCACAGTTGGGAGAAATCACAATACAAGAGAACAAGACTAGTTGTTAACAGTAAAATTATATATCTTGCACCCAACTTAACCATGCACAAACACATTTTCTAATGTGAATTTTTCTTACAAACTAACAATATCGGGTCCATTTTATGTATTGCAATGGAGGTATAGACATAAGTATATTAATACCTCTGGCCCACCACTCCCAACCCTCCGACAAAAGAGATATGGGAGAAAATGATATTGAATATTACCAAGTTAGTCTTACATGGATGTGTTTCATCTTACCCTATAAATCTACACATCAAATGGTTCTCAACAATTTAACCAAACCTTTATTTTAAAACTATTTATAATAAGGTTAGCACTGCCAGAGGTATATTTCACGAAAATTATCTATCATTATCAATTTTCAACCTAGAAAAGATACCAATCATGTAGTGAGAGAGAGTACCGTGATGTTCAACATCTTACGAAGCTTTCTTCTGATGTAGCAAGTATAGCAACAGCATGACAACACCAATGAATATGCCATTAATTCGTTACAGGATTCTGCTGGAGCTGATGATCATAGAACCAATATTTTTCTGTGTAAGCTTCCAAACAATACAAAATCCAAGCATAAAATCTCAACATAGAAGTCTAGCAACTGAACTCGATAGATTTAGAAGTGAGGAAAATATTTGAAACATTGAGCATTCATAGCCTGAACATATTCAGCTACTGAAACAATCGACTCATTTTTTGATTATGTAATTCCACAAACCAAAATATACATATGGAATACAAATCCTCCGTCTCACTTTATACTCAATCAATCACAACTTGACATGTATTCTTTTTATTTTTTTATAAAATATCAAAAGTTGAAAATGGGAAAAAAAAATCAGGCACATGACATACCAAAATTAGTGAAGCATAAAGTGGAACACAAAAGGTGGAATAGAAGATTTGTATTCATAATTTCATATAAGAGGCCTCACTGTTGTTAGTTTAGTTAAGTGTAAGGTCACAAATTTACAACTGATTAACAACAGGATATCATACAGTAGGCCTACTCCAGTGCTAGGAAACACAACTCAGCCAATTCACTAAAATCCATACTAAACAACCAGGTTTACAAACAATCAACATAGTTATAAAAGATTTACCTCATTGTTCTAGACCAAATCTATAATCCATAATCTATGCAAAATCGAAGATGTTTGACTTTTGGTTGACCTTATGTAATTGTACCACATAAGCTTTTGAGGCCTTACAAGTTTTTCACATTATTTTTCTAATATATATTTATAAATTGGGTTAAAATTCTATTACGATTCTCTATAAAACCTCCTATATTTAAACTCTCCGTTAGATTCTTGCCACATCAAATAGATCAATTTAAGCTAATTAGAACTTATCATCTTTTTGGACAAAACAACTTAGAACTAAATAAATTTTGACTAAATTACATTTAGCTTCTCTAATGTTAATTATAATTAAATTTGATATGTTCTTTTCTACAAATTCTCTGATTTGACTTTTTATTTTCTAATACCTATTAATTAAACATATATCATGTATAAATACTTGTAATTTAGGCTTTTGAGTTATGATACCATATGCGGACATTTATTCATGTCATACTCCAATTTGAAATTATTTGAAGAAATCAAATCTAAATTTACATCTCACCAATTGCAATGGTTGCCATTAAAATTAAGGTGTCAGTTAGGTATTATTTTTCATATTTAATGGTATATCATATTGTCTTATGAATTTGTTAAGTATGATGTGGAGTAGAGGGGAAAAAAAAAAAACTCAACAAAGTACGCAATTTCCTATATTTATTTCCCATTTTCTGCAAGTATGTGTAAGCCTTAAAACAGCTTTTTTTTTTCTTCTTATATTTCCACGTAAGTGAAAGCTTACACGTTTTCATGTCATCATTAGAGTATATATTTTTAATTTAGTTTTTAGAGTTCCAAATAGTACTAAACTACCTTACTTTAAACTAATTAGACGTTATTGGCCTTTTGTATAAATCATCTCAACTCTAAAAAATTTCAAATTAATTAGGTTTAGTATTCTGCAAACAAATTCTAATTAAATTAGGTAATTTTCTTTATACAAATATTTAATATGACTTTTTAGCTATTAATACTTATTAATTAAACATTTATTATATATAAATATTTTTGTCCAACTTTGTGGTGCAACTAGTGTCTTCAATTCTGAAAGAGAAGAAAACTGTATCCTCCACAGGGCATTTGAAATACTCAATATGATGCAAAGTGCCTTTCAGGGCCACAGTAAAGTAACAGGCTAATAGCCCAATTATGATTTCATAATCCTCCAGACATCCATGCTGGACAAGGAATAAAAGGCAGATTTTTCCAACCAGAAGACTAGAACTAAATCCTACTAAAATTTTCTAACTTATTGAGAACTCGTGTTACTCAATTTGCTAAAAGTTTACATTATTAAAGTAAGAATTTACAGAAACATGAAAATGCGTAGAAGCTAGATAAGATTTTATTAGGAAATTTGTAAAAGTTAGCTAACTTACAGATGTGCCTGTTATTTGCTACAGTAGCAATCTTTGAAAATGTCCCACAAGGAAAGAAGAATGTCTTGATACCTGCAAAGCGACTTTTATATTTAGAACACAAGCAAACTTTGGGCAAAGGCAGGTCAGTAAAGGGTCACGCAAAAATTTAGTATGATGAGATGGTCTCACCATTTCTACTAAAAGGAATAGTGCAGAGTAATGCTATGCTATGGACACAACAATTTTCACAATAATTGAGTTTGCCAGTCTTTATTAGTTCTCATTTGGACCCACCTCTAACATTATTTTTTTACGTACTAATAACAACTTACCACCTCAATAGTTGTGAAATCTATTGTGTCTCTAGAGTTATTGTAGGATGAGTCACCCTCTCCATGACCATATTATTCACTCTAATCATTTAAAAAGAATAGGGAAAAAAAAACTCAGTTATCATAACTGTCACTCTCTAATCTGGTTAAGAGCTTGGATAAAACTAATATTTTGGAGTACTAAAATTGTTGCATCAACATGCTCATCCTGTGAGCCAAGCCCCTAAGCATATTTCCAAAGCAACCCCTTGTAGCAACCACTTACAGTGGAGCTTTCAACATTTACTACCCCACCCCACTTAAACAAAAACCCGGACTGTATTTAAATCTGTGTTAATCAAAAGTCAAAACAGAGCAAGACAAATTTGATCTGAATTACAAAAGAACTTACAATTGAGATCCACCTAGACCTAGTCAAGAATGAATACAGCTTGTGTGCCAGTTGGTATTCACAAGAAAGGAAAATGTAGAAAAGGAAATTGTAATCAAACAAGATCAGAAAGCAGCACTTTAGGTTATTTGAACATAACTAGAATCATAAGTTAAGCGGAAAAGGAAGACACATCCAAAAATTGATGTTAAATATATATACAGAAATGTTAGTTAAAAATTCTTCAGACACAGCTTCAGAGTTCTTTCATGTCATATGGAAGGCAATTAAAACAGGTAACAAGGGGATTTTGTCTTCATTTGTGTATGAAGGGAAACGATTTAACAGGTGAAGGATAACTGGGAGACATTCTACTATAAAATAAAAATTTATAATAGTTACACAAACAAAAACAAACTTGAGATTTTGCTTCTATCTAATAGACATGATTTTAACAGGATGAGAGGACATACACAGGCAAGGTTCTGAACAACAACCGAGTAGATCAGTATGCCATTCTTCATGTCGGTATGAGCCTCTAGTTGATAGCAGATCATGTCCGGATGAAACAGAAGATGTGTTTCTGCACAGATAAATATGGCATCATAAAGCATGAACAAGATATTTTTTGGAAGTCTATTCTGGCTTGAAAACATAATATTAGATACAGTAAAACCAGAATTTCAGTGTGCAAAATCTGGTCAGGGGGGATTTTCAGCGTTCCTGGATTTACAAGCATGTAGCTTGAGGTTGGCATCACTATTGAAATCTTTAGCTACACTGATATGGCATTGGAACTAAAAATTTCCTTGATTGTGACTGCATTCAACTTCTTATGCTATAAAATCATAAGAAAACTAACCTTGAAGTTGTACGATTATCACTTCTTTTATGATAGCCTTCATCAGATGAATTCCCCTTGTCATCACTGGCATCTGAATAACTCTGCTCCATTTTCTTGTGAGCTTTTTCAGATGAACTCTTCTCTGGAACAGTAGCAGCAACTTCTGTTACTTCTAATAAATGTTGAATTACTTCACATTGACTCACATCCAAGTTAGCTTGTGAGCGTTGTAGTTCAAGTTGAAGCTTTTCACTTTCCTTTTGAAGTGCCACATTAAAAGGCAAGTTTGGATAGGAACAAGAAAGAGTTTTCTTCAACACCATAGCATCATGCTGTGATGGTGATGGTTTTAGGATCACAGTCTGCACCTTTCTGTCCTCTTCATCCAATGTGTATTCTCGTTGATCCCTTTCAATATCTTCTAGTCTCTCCTGTGGATTTGGGAGAAAAATGTATAAACCTAATCGAGCTAAATTATTTATACTGGCATATTAATTAAATTTGTCAAACTACACATAAATATAGAACAGTGAGCAGATTCCGATCCAGTTGGAGGCAAAGCAAGAGTAGATTGAGTTGCATGTGCTAGACCAAAAAAAATATCTGTAATTGCAGTTGAAACATTAAAATGCATGAGACTTTAGCATAACCATGTATAGTTAGAAAATTTATCAAGGTGTAGGGGATCCAAAAAGGTGGTCAGTGACTCATTGAGATTATTTATTGCTCCTGTTTTTTACCCATAACCCATTGCTTCAATTCCAATCATAGAACCATTTATCAAGCCAAAACAAAACAACAAAAACCAGCCCTTCAGAGGAAGGATGCGAGGCCAATTAGTATTTCATAATTAGAGTTTCAAACCCTTTTTTACTTGGTGTATCACCTTATACCTACCCACATGATTCAGCTGCCTACACCTAGGTTCTTACAAATCATCAGCACTCCTGAATAAAGAACCATGGATCAAGTCTGTATGCCAGCTTTTTGAACTTCATTCGGTTAAAAGCACAAATTTAGTACTCCAAACATGTCTGCCACTGGCAATCAAGGTTTCGTGGCCCAATCTGAACAATTATACCCATCATCAAAAAGCACAATAAAATGTATTGAAGAGCATACTCCAAACAACCAATTCTTCCATTAGGATGCATAAGTGCCTGAAGGCCCCGACCTTATTGCCCACGATTTAGCCATCTTTGTTGCTTCAACAAATGATACTCTTACTAAAGGGTAAACTGTATGAAGAAAAAAAAAAACCTGAACTATCACTCGAGTTATAGCGTGCTCCCTGCACTTAAAAACTGAGCAATCAACCCCCTAACTTTATTCAAAATTCCAAATAACCCTATACCGTTACAAGTGAAGATATTTAGTAAAATTACCTTCAATTCGACAGAAATTAACTGGGGTAGGTGCTCTGTGCAATTTGAATAATGACTATTTGGAGGGTTTAAAAGATCACATCATAAATCAGACTATAACTTAGGGTGGATTTTAATTAATTACTGCAGACTCAATCATAAATCCTATTATTAACCATAACAATAAGAAATAAGGACAAAAACAAAGAACCAATACCCTGACTCTAGCATTGTCCACAAGAGTGATCAACGGAACAAGCTTCAAGTATCTGTCAATCTCATTCTGAGCCTTCCGGAATTGGTACACGATGTTCCACCCCATTGCCAACAAATACAGATAGCTCCGGTCCTGGCAACTGTTGACCAAAACATAAGACCTTCTAAGAGCATCCTCTAGCTGCTCCAAAGGCTCGCGCGTCTCCGGGTACTTCTTGAGCTCCGAGATCCTCAGCTGTTCAAGCAAATTCCCAATCAGCTTCAAATGCAGCGCGAATTGCCTGCAATTCTTCTTGTGCATTCGCGCCGTGTTCGCGGCTTTCACAATCATGGAAATGAGCTTCCCGGCATCGAGGCCCGAGAGTTGGACCACCGTCGCAACCTCCCCAAGTGCTTCCCACGTAGCCATCTATCTTCTCCTCTCAACCAACCTAAATTTCATTCTTACATCAGCTCACAACACAATATTTTTCACAAATCCAAGCCCAAAAAAACTATAACAAGACAAAAAATTGTAGTATTATAAACTAGTAATCTTGACTGAAAATACGTTAAGATTTTTTTGGTGAAATTCAGAGATCTTTTAGTTTTTTTTTTTTTTTTTTTTAAAGCCAAGAACTCAAACTTAGAGAGAAATTGAATATATTGCAACAGGTTCCTTCGTTTGCATTGCCAGACTGAATGAAGAGCTCATTCTGAAGATGAATTCAACGGCAATTTGTAGAGAAGCAAAAAAAAAAAAAATTAATGATTTTTTTTGGTTTGAAGCTGGATCTTCATAGAGATGGCATTGTTGTTCAAGATCTTCAACGCTCAGAGCTCGGAACGGACTGCAGCAAAATCAGATAACGAAAATTCTGAAGATTGTTCGTTACTCTTCTTGACCAACTTTTCAACGGAAAAAAAGATAAAAAAGCAAAAGAGGAAAAATATGATTGAAAATAAATATCTATAATTATAAAACCAAAACCATTTTATTAAAATAAATAATTAAAAATAAATAAATAACTCTCTTAGTGCACGTACAACTTCTGAAAATATGAGTCTTCACCCGCCGTAGACTCACCGGACAGAGAGAGAGAGAGGTTTAACTTTGGGCTTGAAAACCTGTGGAGCACTCAAAGCTTCAGAACCACAATGTAGAAATAGTAAAAAAAATAAAAATAAAAATAAAAAGCTGCAAATGCACATTAACTTTCTCACCTGCCGCGAAAAACTTTTTATTTTTTGTTTGGTTCAGTTGTGACCAGTGTGTGTGAGTGGTGGTTTTCTGAGTGGAATGTTATAATGAATGAAAGGTGAAAAGAAATGTCAAAATCAGTGAGAAGAAGAGGAGAAAGAGCATCGAATTCTGAGATTAACAGGCATTGCTTTGCGCACACGAATTTTCTTCTGCTTCTTTGTGTGAGTTTTGGACGAACTTGAGAAGAGAGTCAGAGAGAGAACTCTCTCAATCAATCCCCCACCTTACTCTCTTTTTCTCTCCACCTCTTATCGCTCACAGTTTCGGTGTCGTTTGTCCGTGATGCCTTGTTTGCACACCTTTCTTTCTCTCTCTTCACTCTCTGTGTCTGCACACACAGACAAGCATGGATTTAGTGCGGGCCACTGGTGCAAGTACTTGAAACCCCATTATGCGTAGCGGAAATTACGAAGGTGCCCCCCGTTCTTCACGGAGGGTAAAAAAGGTAGAATACGGATAGGAAAAAGGAAGGGAACAAATTTTTTTTTTTTTTTTTTTCATACCTCAAACGGGTTGTTGACTCATTATATTCATCGTTTCAACGGAAGCTTTTTGCTCTAAATAGTACGATTTAAAGCTCCAGCTGGCAGCTAGTCTCGTTCAAGCTGAGGCAGCCTTTGTGAGAGAAGGCACATGCAATTCACGAGCGGCCACTCTGCCTGTGCCTATTAGTCAAACTTTTCTTTTCTTTTTTTTCTTTCTTGTTTTCGCTTCTAACTCATCAGTCATTAGACTCATTATTACCCACCTAAATATGACACTAAAACTTCTTACTCATTAGTCGTTAGACTCATTATTACCCACCTAAATATTACACTAAAATAGCTAGGCGCCGTTCGGTATATATGTTTAAACACATATTTTTAATTTTTAAATAATATTATATATATTTTCACACATTTTTTTACTTATACATATTTTAAAAAAAATTAAAAACAATTATTTAAATACACGTATCAAACGGACCCTTAACAATTTGACGACATTGATTTGAAAAGATATATGAAAAAAGTAACATTTTTTTTATAGGATGAAAAAAGTAACTAATTTTTTATATTTTCATAAAAAATTTCTAAAATAGTTCACTAATAAATACTTTAAAAGTATCTATTAATCGGACCTTGTTTCCGATACTATGTTTGGTTAGGGTGAAAAAATAGAACAAGAAATGACAAAACTTAGATACAGTATCTTATGTGTTATTTCTTAAATTTCCTCTTAAGATTCAGCTATGTGACTACTTAACTAAAAAATACACTTTCATTGCATGAAAAAAAATTCACATAGCAAAATCTTAAAAAGGGAACCTAAGAAACAACACCTAAGTACTGTACTTAAATCTTGCCCAACAAAAAATGTGATTTTCTATTGTTTGATTTGATTGAAAATGAGGATGAAAGAAAATAAGAGTGAAAGAAGTTTTCCACCAAGACTTACTTTTTTTTTTCCTTCTAGATTAAGGGAAAAAACAAAATAAAATAATTTTAAGAAGAAAGATATAAAATTGCCATCTTTTGCATCCTTCCACTTTTATTAATAAGAGGTTAAAGTAATTTTTTTTCTCTATCTTTCCATATTTTCATAATAGTAATTTTTTTTCTTTATCTTTCTACACTCCACTTTTCTCTACCAAACAAACAGAGTGAACAGTACAAATATTTTCTATCATTCCAACCAAAAAAAAATTCTTTTTATTGTTATTTGATTTTTTATAACTTGATAGAAATATCATGATGTGATAGCTAGGCAACAAAAACTCAAATTGCACTTTTTTTTTTTAATAATTTGAAAGTTAAGTGTGGAAATTTGGAATTTTAAATATCTCTATTAAAAATATTAAAAAATATAAGTTGAGAAACAAAATTTCGATATATATATATATATATATGAAGTTCCCAGTTTATTTTACTATTCAGCTTATTTTTGTTACTATTTATAGGCTCTACTGCACTTGCTGGTACTATTCATGAGTCTCATTGTACTATTTTAGTTAACTTTTATCTTTATCTATAATACTTTCAGTAAAAAAATTTCAGTTTTAGCAAAATAAGCAGATTCAAAACAGACCCTTAGTGTGCACTTGACATTGGCTTTAAAAGCCAGCTTTTTTTTTTACTATTCAGCTTATTTTTACTACTATTCATGAGTCTCATTGTATTTTTTGATATTATTCATAAATCCCACAATACTATTTTAGTTCTATCTACTGTACTAAAAAGTAGTTAAAATAGTAAAGTGAGATCTATGAATAGTATTAAAAAGTGCAATGTGACTCATGAATAGTGGCAAAAATAAGTTGAATAGTAAAAAAAAACTGGCTTTTTAAGCCAATGACAAACAACTGAAACAAGTGCATTTGGCATGGATTATTTTTTCCAACTTATTTTATTATTCAGTTTATTTTTGCTACTATTTATACTTTCTACTACACTTTTTAGTACTATTTATAAGTCATACTGTACTATTTTAACTAATTTTTATATTTATTTATTATATTTTTAACAGCAAAAATTTTAATTCCAATAAAATAAATTGATTCCAAACCGACCTTTAATAAGATATTTCCTAACCAAGTCGAATTACCATACGTGATACGACATTACCAATTAAAGGACAACAGAAAAACAAAAACGAAGAGAAGGGGATATTCTCTTCCTCAAAAAAAAAAAAAGAAAAAAAAAAAAAAAAAGAAGGGGATATTCTAGTTCAACATCCCTTCTTTTGCAACAACTGCAATATGGACTATGGACCACCGTTGTACGACTATGTCAGTGGCGCACATGGCCTCATTCACACGTGTCATCCAGCTTTCCAGCACTGCTCCTCCGTCGCTCTCTTGTCTCCCACTCCCAGGTCCCAGACTCCCATTCCATTTCATATATCCACAAATCCAATATCCCCAACTCGTAATTCCATATAGAAAAAAAGAAATATATATATAAATATATATATATATATATATATATTCTTCTCCTTTTGAGAAATAGATCTTAAATAGTTTTTTTTAATAATAGATTTTAAACAGTTGATACTCAGATACATTGTGAATAGCAATCTTTTACTTAATATTTATAGTGTCTGAAAATTAAATTTATGAATTATTCATTTTAGGTACATTATCTCTGTGTTCATTTCCATATGCGGTTGAATAAAAGGAAAAATTAATTATAAATCCTATAAGTTTAAAAGGAGTAACAAATTAACGCATATAATTTCAAATATAATAAATTAAACCTTGAATTTGCAAAAGGTAACATATTAAAAACCAAGTTTTCAAAAGATAATAAATTAAATCTTAAAACATAATGTTGTTCCACTGTAAAATTTCTTTTAAAAAATCTTCTTTTCTCTTCTCTTATATATGTTAAAAATACTTAGTATTTAAAAAAAAAAATTGTATGTTATTTTTGAAATTTTAAGTCTTATTTAGTTGAGATATCCATATTCTTGTTGGATTTGACAAATGTTTGTAGTAGAGTCGTAGACTAATAAATTGATAAAGCAGCAAATGGAAATGAGGTATCATGCCAACATTGTTGGTGGAGGAGGCTAATGACCATAATAGAGTAATAGACTAATAGTGGCATTTTATCGATGCTGAGGTTAGCACATACTTAATTTTGGGTTGCTCAACTACCAGACTAAATTCCAGAGAGAGAGAGAGAGATCAACTTCTTCTTTTTTTTAACTCATTTGCGTTATGACAAAAAGTCACTAAGTCTTAAAGTTAATATAGCAACTAGAAATTTTGCTAATGCAGCACTGCTTGGGAGGACTAAAGCAAAATTGCAAGCTTCATTTGTTTTGACATAAAAATGTTTTATATTGAAAAATGATTTGTGCGAAGAATTTTCACAAGCCCAATTCAACTAGCCTAACAGCTTCTTGCGTTCAACTCACGTATTTGGTTTGATTTTATTATTTTTAACACAACTACTAAACCTTGTACAAGCTGCAAGTAATGCAAAGGAAAGGAGGTAAAATATTTTTATCCTAGGGAAAAAGAAAAAGAAAAAACTAGCTTTTGGGCAGATATTTCGGTGACAAACAGTAATTGTAAGGTGCTGAGCTCAATCACGTAGAGTGGACGAAACACTAATTATTGGTTTAACTTTTAAGACTTGATTCCTCACCCCCCAACTTTTTCATTCTTATTTTCTCATCCTTGTTTAGTTGTTTTCTTTCTCCGTCTTCCAAACCCCACAGACACAAATAAATATTAACAAAAACATTTAGAATCCGGTTTTGGAATTTGTTGATGTAGTTAATGTAAAAGTTTGTTGGCATGGCTGTTCACATGCATTGGTGATTTGTCCCAACCCCATTGTTTTTTTCATTTATATTCCTTTTTAATAATTTGATTTCGCTAACTAAATGTTCTGTGATTATGAGTGCATATAATTAAGTTTCTGCCTATAATAACACCATTATACTTTGTTGCTTTTATTTAGAATATTCTATTGTCATCAAATTTTTTATTCTTTAATTCACGGGGTGACTGTGAACTCCACTAGTCCCTTATATCTATTCCACGCTTAGTTATGATAAAATATCACATTCACATTGATAAGTATTACTAAACAGTTCCAAAACCTCTTTTTTTAGCCATAAAAATACAAAAACGGAAAAGCCTGTCTTACATGTGTATATAAAAATTTATATGGACTTAATGACCTAATGCAATCCATGTGATTAGGTGGGGTTATATGCATTTAAAATAAGCTAAAAAACTAGCATATGCGAAGTTGGTCATTTAGAATAATATACGGATGTTTTAATCAATCCAAAACTAAGACTCTNTTTAATCAATCCAATTAACTAAGACTCTTTTTTTTTTTTTTTGGGAGAATCCAATTAACTGAGACTTGAGAGTCAGTGGTTTATGACTAAGAGTTGGGTCCTGGAAAACAAGTTGGGCTCTAGTGACTAGTGTAATAAGCTCGGGAAGAAAGTGGATGTACCATTATACTTAGAGGCTTAAAGCATGGAATGTGCAAATATTTCTGTCTATTTATGTATTAAATCTTTTTTTACATCATTTTAGTATAAAACATATTTTTTTTCTATTTTACATATTTATGTTTCAAAACACTTCATATCAGATTATTTATTTTACACTATATTTCATTAAAATATCACTTTTTTTTAATTGTTTATATTTTTTCACATACAACAACTACCATGGATTGAGATCATGTGCAATACCTAGAGTATTGCACCTGATGCAATAGTAATACATGGTTGAGATTGAAAGTTCACCATTGTATATAAAAAAAAATCAAAAAGAAGTTGAAAAGGTTAAAGTTAAAAAATAAAAGTGGTAAAAATTAATGTGATGGGGCATCCGGTGCAATACCCTAGGTATTGCAATACCATCTACTCTCTTCAATGTCTTCATCCATTATTGAAATATGTAAAGAAAAAAATAAACAATGCAAAATAAATAATGTCAGTGTCAATTTGCACGATTACTGTAACAAACTTGCAACTTTACACAATTATACACGAATTGATGTTGGTTATTTTAAAACAAAACTATGTAAATTTTACACATTTTTAATATTATACATGTATTGATGTGAATGCTCTTCTGAATATAATAAAAGTCTTGTAAACCTAGTACTAAAAAAGAAAGAAAGGGCCAAGTGGCTAACTTAAAATATACACGTAAAGGTGGCAACCATATGAATAATTTTGACAAATGTTATTTTAAGCTTTAACACCAAAAAACTAATATTAATTGTTGCTTCTACACCTCGATCTTATGTATTGGGCATACGTAAACACTTTCAAGGGTTGAAATAGCATTTTTGCCTTCCTATTGAGTTGTAGGGAGTATCAATTCATATAAAAAAGTTTGGATCTCTTTTAGTACCGTGAACGGGACTCAATTGTTTAATGGGCTTGAGTTGATATTGATTACTGATTAGCAATGTCCTTTTATTTTTTAATAAATATTAAAATTCACCCATCTAATTTGATGATTTATTATTTTATTTTCCCAACATTGTATTATATAAAATTATCATGCAAAATAATATTATTTATATTTTCAATAGTCCAAAAATTTCATTAGAAAAAAGGTTATAGATAAAGTTTCAATGAGAAATAGATCTTAAATAGTTTTTTTTAATAATAGATTTTAAACAGTTGATACTTTTTTTTTTTTTTTGGGAGAATGTAAACAGTTGATACTTGATACATTGTGAATAGCAATTCTTTATTTAATATTTATAGTGTCTGAAAATTAAATTTATGAATTATTCATTTTAGGTACATTATCTCTGTGTTCATTTCCATATGCGGTTGAATAAAAGGAAAAATTAATTATAAATCCTATAAGTTTAAAAGGAGTAACAAATTAAACCATATAATTTCAAATATAATAAATTAAATCTTGAATTTGCAAAAGGTAACATATTAAAAACCAAGTTTTCAAAAGATAATAAATTAAATCTTAAAACATAATGTTGTTCCACTGTAAAATTTCTTTTAAAAAATCTTCTTTTCTCTTCTCTTATATATGTTAAAAATACTTAGTATTTAAAAAAAAAAATTGTATGTTATTTTTGAAATTTTAAGTCTTATTTAGTTGAGATATCCATATTCTTGTTGGATTTGACAAATGTTTGTAGACTGATAAATTGATAAAGCAGCAAATGGAAATGAGGTATCATGCCAACATTGGTGGAGGAGGCTAATGACCATAATAGACTAATAGTGGCATTTTATCGATGCTGAGGTTAGCACATACTTAATTTTGGGTTGCTCAACTACCAGACTAAATTGCAGAGAGAGAGAGAGAGAGAGATTCAACTTTTTATTTTTTTTTACTCATTTGCGTTATGACAAGAAGTCACTAAGTCTTAAAGTTAATATAGCAACTAGAAATTTTGCTAATGCAGCAGTGCTTGGGAGGACTAAGCAAAATTGCAAGCTTCATTTGTTTTGACATAAAAATGTTTTATATTGAAAAATGTTTTGTGCGAAGAATTTTCACAAGCCCAATTCAACTAAGCCTAACAGCTTCTTGCGTTCAACTCATGTATTTGATTTGATTTTATTATTTTTAACACAACTACTAAACCTTGTACTAGCTGCAAGTAATGCAAAGGAAAGGAGGTAAAATATTTTTATCCTAGGGAAAAAGAAAAAGAAAAAACTAGCTTTTGGGCAGATATTTCGGTGACAAACAGTAATTGTAAGGTGCTGAGCTCAATCACGTAGAGTGGACGAAACACTAATTATTGGTTTAACTTTTAAGACTTGATTCCTCACCCCCCAACTTTTTCATTCTTATTTTCTCATCCTTGTTTAGTTGTTTTCTTTCTCCGTCTTCCAAACCCCACAGACACAAAGAGAGAGAGAGAGAGAGAGATGCTGTCGTTTAGGGTCGTTTTCTAATAAATATTAACAAAAACATTTTAGAATCCGGTTTTGGAATTTGTTGATGTAGTTAATGTAACCAAAGTTTGTTGGCATGGTTGTTCACATGCCATTGGTGATTTGTCCCAACCCCGTGTCTCTTTCATTTATATTCCCTTTTTAATAATTTGAATTTCGCTAACTACAATGTTCTGTGATTATGAGTGCATATAATTAAGTTTCTGCCTATAATAACACCATTATACTTTGTTGCTTTTATTTAGAATATTCTATTGTCATCAAATTTTTTATTCTTTAATTCACGGGGGTGACTGTGAACTCCACTAGTCCCTTATAACTATTCCACGCTTAGTTATGATAAAATATCACATTCCATCATTGATAAGTATTACTTAAACAGTTCCAAAACCCTCTTTTTTTAGCCATAAAAATGACAAAACGGAAAGCCTGTCTTACATGTGTATATAAAAAATTTATATGGACTTAATGACCTAATGCAATCCATGTGATTAGGTGGGGGTATTATGCATTTAAAATAAGCTAAAAACTAGCATATACGAAGTTGGTCATTTAGAATAATATACGGATGTTTTAATCAATCCAATTAACTAAGACTTTTTTTTTTTTGGGGAGAATCCAATTAACTGAGACTTGAGAGTCAGTGGTTTATGACTAAGAGTTGGCTCCTGGAAAACAAGTTGGGCTCTAGTGACTAGTGTAATAAGCTCGGGAAGAAAGTGGATGTACCATTATACTTAGAGGCTTAAAGCATGGAATGTGCAAATATTTCTGTCTATTTAAGTATTAAATCTTTTTTTTAAAATCATTTTAGCAGAAAACATATTTTTTTCTAATTAACATATTTATGTTTCAAAACACTTCATATCAGATTATCTATTTTACACTATATTTCATTAAAATATCACTTTTTTTAATTGTTTATATTTTTTCACATACAACAACTACCATGGATTGAGATCATGTGCAATACCTAGAGTATTGCACCTGATGCAATAATAATACATGGTTGAGATTGAAAGTTCACTATTGAATATAAAAAAAATCAAAAAGAAGTTGAAAAGGTTAAAGTTAAAAAATGAAAGTGGTAAAAATTAATGTGAGGGGGCATCCGGTGCAATACCCTAGGTATTGCAATACCATCTACTCTCTTCAATGTCTTCATCCATTATTGAGATATGTAAAGAAAAAAATAAACAACTAAATGCAAAATAAATAATGTCAGTGTCAATTTGCACAATTACTGTAACAAACTTGCAAATTTACACAATTATACACAAATTGATGTTGGTCATTTTAAACAAAACTGTGTAAATTCTATACATTTTTAATATTATACATGTATTGATGAGAATGCGCTTCCGAGTATAATAAAAGTCTTGTAAACCTAGTACTAAAAAAGAAAGAAAGGGCCAAGTGGCTAACTTAAAATATACATGTAAAGGTGGCAACCATATGAATAATTTTGACAAATGTTATTTTAAGCTTTAACACCAAAAAACTAATATTAATTGTTGCTTCCACACCTCGATCTTATGTATTGGGCATACGTAAACACTTTCAAGGGCTGAAATAGCATTTTTGCCTTCCTATAGAGTTGTAGGGAGTATAAATTCTGTAGGGTCTGTTTTTGTAGCCCTAGCCCAAAGGATATGGATCAAAGGCCCAACGAACCCAGAACAATGAATTTGTAGAGAGTGGATCGAAGGTTTAGGCGCTGGCCGGCGTTCACGAAGCATGAACTCCTTTCTCTTTTATTGAAAAAAATACTTAGAACAGTTTACAACTGGGGGATGCTCCTCGGCCATGGGCCGAGGAGACTTTTCTCCCGCTCCACCCCCCAAAAAAGACCTCCAGGCCCCTTTTACATTTTGCTCACATTTCTTATATATCACCATCTTCTTCCTCCTGTTGATTGTCTATTGGCCTCCCTCCTGACGGCCTATCCCATCAAAGGTCATATCCGTGCTCAAGTGGTTCACCCTGATCGATGTCGCTCTGGCAAGGGGTTACATCCCCATTAATACGGCCAGAGGGGTTAGGTGAACGTATTCAATGCCGAGGTGACGGTTCGCCCAGAGCTTGCCCTTCTCCGTACCGAGGTCTCGGACGACCGAGGATAGGGTCACCTTCGGACCCATCGTGCGTCCTCGGCGTGGGCCATTTGGGCTTGGGTCGAAGTGGACCTCGGCTAATCGATTTTCTGACCCCACAATAGCCCCTCAAAATCTTGCTGCACGCATCCTCGGGCGGGGAGAAGGATTTTGACATCCTCGGCCTCACCCCCCCACCCTTCGTCAGTGCTGGGGTCCATTCACCTACCAAGGGCACGTCGTTGACGTTTCGAAGCACGTAACGTGTCCATCATTAAATTCAGGCGGCTCTGTGCTCCGCATGTCCAATGAGGCGTTACCCATCCAACGGTGGAGATTCGTCTTGCATTTATGAGCGGAAAAACCCGCATGGTTCCTCGATTTGGGGTATAAATACCCGTACAAACTGCTTCTTCCAGTTCCTCATTTGTAATCGAGAACATTCGTGCGCCCCTCCTGAGTTCAGCCACACTCTTATTAGCACCTCCAGCACAAAAGCCTGTCCGAGGAGCCCTTTCCTCTTTCCTGTAAGTCGCTCTGTCTCTTTTTGGCCTCTTTTTTCTGCTTCGCCTGTTCTTTCTTAGTTCTTTTAGGCGTATACTGGGATGGGTAGGTTTAAGAAATACGTCGATACTGAGGAGGCGATGGAGAAATTCATCACCGACTACAAAATCCCCAGCAATGTAGGTCTGAGACATTGTGAGGACGGAGAGTGACGCATATACAGGCAGGAGGGCGAGGTGGTAATTCCCATAGTCGCCTTCCTTGAAGGGGGGATGACGATCCCCATGGGGCCGATGATGAGGGATTACCTCATGCACTTCCGGTTGGCCCCTACCCAGTGTGGGATAAACGTCTTTAGGATTTTGGGCTGTGTGAACGCTCTGAACGAGAAGATGGGGCTGAGGTTGACCCACCACGACGTGAACTGGTGTTACAACCTTCAGCTTCTAAAGGATAAGTCGTATTACCTGAAGACGAGAGACGACAGGGTGCGGCTTATTCAGTGCCTCCCTGAGTCCAGCAAGGGGTTCTATAAGGATTTCCTCATCGTGTCAGGGGAGTGGCATAATGGCCTTCACTGCCCAACAACAGAGGGAACACCAAGTGGGGCAGTAGGAGACAGATAGGGTTTCAAGCTCTCGTCTTTTTTCTTTCCTTTTTACTGACGCAGTAGTGCTTTCCGTTTGCAGACCCGCACGCCTTTCATCGTCACTTCCATCTGGTCAATCGGGAAGATTTGCAAAAGGTGCTGATGGCGCCAGTGTATATAAACGAGGACGACAACCAGGTTAGGGCCGCCCACATAATTTTGGGTTATAAACCTACCCAGAAATCGTTCCCGGTTCCGAAGCACGTCATCCTCGCCGGCGATCCTCGGTTTCAGAGAATTACCGTGACCGAGGACGGATTTTCGTTCCCCGAGGAGCCCTCCGACCAGGAAGCTGTCACAATAGCCGTCCCCTCCTCTTCCCACCCGTTCGCTGAGGCAGCTGGGGAAGCTCCAGCGGGGGAAGGGGACGCGTTTGACGTTTTCGCCCAGCCTGATCAGTCCGAGGACCCTCCTGGAGACTTGGGTGATCCCAATCTGACCGAAGAAGACCTCCTTGCTTTAGAAGCCACTCCTCGGCCGTCAATGGGTTACAAGAGGAAGCCCACCACCAACTTGCTGGACCTGCTTGAGGGCCAGCCGGGGGAGTCCCAATAGAAAACTCTTACTCCTCCTCCGAAGGCTAAGTCGACTTCCGCTCGGCAGAAGCTCCCTCATTTTCCTTCTCAGACGCGCTCGCCCTCTGGGACCGTGCCTGCTGGCCTTAAGAAGAAGAAGGATAAGGGTAAAAGGATCGTGGAGGATAGGACGATGTCCTCACAGGAGGAGGACACTGCTCTGCGGCCGTCCAAGCAGCTTAAGATAGGCGACCAGAGCCAGGAGAGGCGGGTTGTCGATACCACCTCCTCCGAGGTCCAGGCCTGGCTCCCAGCCCCGATGCTCCATGGGGAGCCCTTGAGGGACAACGCCTCCCTCAGGGATTTCAACGAGGGTGAAGGGACGCGCGTGGCAGATGCACTAGAGAGGAGCCTTCTGCTCCCGACGGACATGGCTGAGCTTAACTCTTTGACGAGCGAGCAGGTCTTCCTCAGCCTTAAGCGATATATGGGGATGATAAGGGCTACAACCTCAACTCTTCTCCCACTCTTTTCCTCTTATTGGGCTCATAGCACACTGGTTATTCTGGCAGATTGTCTAAGCTATCTTTAGGTTGGAGGGGGCGGCAAATGACCAGAGGGAGGACCTCAAACGGGAGCGTGCTTGGCGCTACCAGGCCACCACGACCCTGAAGAATTCTGAGGCTGACCTCGCCAAGGCCCGAGAGGCTTTGACGGCGGTAACCAGGGAGCGGGACAATGCTCTGTCCGATTTTGAGGGTGCCCAGACTCAGGCCAATGAACAGACGAGGCGCCTGGGCCAGGCAGAGGAGCAGTTGCAGATCGCGAGGGATCTAATCGCTGATCTGCAGGCTAAGGCGGCAAAGGCCGAGAAGTCCCAGAGGGGGGCCGAATGGGCCAGAGACCAAGCTCTGTGGGCTAAGGACGAGGCTGAAAACTGCAGGAAGTTGGCCGAGCGTGCCAAGAAGAAGGCTGAGTCCGCAGCCTATGCTGATGGGATGGCTTCGGTAGAGGCCGCCTACAAGGCTCAAGTCCCAGGGGTGTGTAGGCGATATTGTTCCCAGGTCTGGCCTGAGGCCCTCAAACAAGCTGGGGTGGAGGCCGCATCCGACCTATGGAAGGCAGAGAACGTGTACTTCCCCCCCGCTATCCGTGAGGCCGTCCCTGAGGACCCTACGGTTGGGGAGATTATTGAAGAGGTGCGGGCAGTTGAACTGGGGGAGCATTCGGGTGAGGAGGCGCCCCAAGAGATAGTGAAGATCCCTTCCGACGATCCAGCCTCCACCACTGAGGAAGCAGTTGCTCTGGCCGTACCCCCGCAGACCGTCCCCTTAGGCCAGGGCTCGGAGGGGTCAGGGGTTGCCACTGTCCAGCCTGAGCAAAAGGAGTAGACTCCCCGGCGTCTCGGCTCATCCTACTTTCAATTTGTCGTTTTATTTTGTTATACTTCCCCTCTATGTACTGTGGCTCTTGCCATGCAATTTTTACGAACTCTTTGTTGTGATGCGGATTTGATCTCCCTTTATTTGAATTGCTTATTTGTGCACACGCTGCCTGCTTTTTCCTTTTTTCCTTAGATCTGTATGACTTTAGCTTGAATTGTATGTCGGCTAGTTGCGCCGGTAACGATGATAAGGAGAGAGAACGTATGCATGGGCAGCTCTCTTGCGTCTTAAGGGCCAGGTGGGGCTTGATCCTTTCCTAACTTGGGATATTTTGTAGTTAGTCTCCCTGTAGGTTTGAGTCCGAGGACCACGCGATGCCTCTGTCTGTTCGGTACCCTGGTCTGATTTGAGCGGTTAGTTTCCCCATAGGCCTGAGTCCGAGGATCACACAGTGCCTTGGTTCTGTCTAACGCTTTCATTTCTCTGTAAGTATCTAGTTTCCCTATAGGTTTGAGTCTGAAGACCATGCAATACCTTGGTTCGGTCTAGTACCCAGGTGTAGAGGAGCGAGTAGTTTCCCCATAGGCCTGAGTCCGAGGACCATGCAGTGCCTTGGTTCTGTCTAACGCTTTCATTTTTCTGTAAGTATCTAGTTTCCCCATAGGTTTGAGTCCGAAGACCATGCAATACCTTGGTTCTGTCTAGTACCTAGGTGTAGAGGAGCGAGTAGTTTCCCCATAGGCTTGAGTCCGAGGACCATGCAGTGCCTTGGTTCTGTCTAACGCTTTCATTTCTCTGTAAGTATCTAGTTTCCCCATAGGTTTGAGTCTGAAGACCATGCAATACCTTGGTTCTGTTTAGTACCCAGGTGTAGAGGAGCGAGTAGTTTCCCCATAGGCCTGAGTCCGAGGACCATGCAGTGTCTTGGTTCTGTCTAACGCTTTCATTTCTCTGTAAGTATCTAGTTTTCCCATAGGTTTGAGTTCGAAGACCATGCAATACCTTGGTTCTGTCTAGTACCCAGGTGTAGAGGAGCGAGTAGTTTCCTCATAGGCCTGAGTCCGAGGACCATGCAGTGCCTTGGTTCTGTCTAACGCTTTCATTTCTCTGTAAGTATCTAGTTTCCCCATAGGTTTGAGTCCGAAGACCATGCAATACCTTGGTTCTGTCTAGTACCTAGGTGTAGAGGAGCGAGTAGTTTCCCCATAGGCCTGAGTCCGAGGACCATGCAGTGCCTTGGTTCTGTCTAACGCTTTCATTTCTCTGTAAGTATCTAGTTTTCCATAGGTTTGAGTCCGAAGACCATGCAATACCTTGGTTCTGTCTAGTACCCAGGTGTAAAGGAGCAAGTAGTTTCCCCATAGGCCTGAGTCCGAGGACCATGCAGTGCCTTGGTTCTGTCTAACGCTTTCATTTCTCTGTAAGTATCTAGTTTCCCCATAAGTTTGAGTCTGAAGACCATGTAATACCTTGGTTCTGTCTAGTACCCAAGTGTAGAGGAGCGAGTAGTTTCCCCATAGGCCTGAGTCTGAGGACCATGCAGTGCCTTGGTTCTGTCTAACGCTTTCATTTCTCTGTAAGTATCTAGTTTCTCCATAGGTTTGAGTCCGAAGACCATGCAAAACCTTGGTTCTGTCTAGTACCCAGGTATAGAGGAGCGAGTAGTTTCCCCATAGGCCTGAGTCCGAGGACCATGCAGTGCCTTGGTTCTGTCTAACGCTTTCATTTTTCTGTAAGTAGGGGTTTGTCCTCAGACCGCTTTACTAGAGACGATTCCTCCTTCGGTCGGATTAGGATCTTACACGTGGCGTTGATCTCGCCTCCAGCTCGAGCCCTCATCTTTTTTATTTACGAAGCGTCCCTTAGCCGTTCGTATTCCGCGCTTGACGTTTCGATGCGCGAGACGCGCCTTCATTAATGTCCTCGTGAATTAGCACAAATCCAACGGTCTACGGTCCCCTTGGAATTTGGTGGCCTCATTATTAGCCCTGCTGGTAACTCTCTTTTCGAATTCTGCGCGGATTAATTCTCACCAACCTCCATCCTCTATATAAGGCTTTCCGGGGGGATGGTTTCTCCATACTCCATGAACTTTCCAACGCAAACAGAAAAAACATACCCCTTCAGCTCCCCCAGCCCCTTTAATAACCCCGCCGGAATTGTGACCGGAGTTAGTAGATATGGGGCGGCTTTGGGCGGGTGTGAGGACATCCGTGCCAAGAGCTGTTGTGGCCGCAGCCCCCACTGGGCTTCCGGCGCGGCAGAGTCTAGGCGCAACCCCGATGGCGCCATGCACGGTGGCCTGGAGGGATATCGTTGAAGTACCTAATGTCTCTTCTCGGAGCGCACCCCCGACGGAGAAGACGTGCGAACTCATGTCATGGCTGGTGCCCGAGTGTTGCCATCTCCGACGGCCAACGCTCGTGAGGAGTGGAGAGAATCAAGGGAACATCACGAGGGAAGGCGTCCCAGTGCCCCTGCATCTGCTCCTCGCTTTGTTCAAGCTCCGCCGCACCGAAAAAGGAGTTGTTGGTGGCCTTGAAACAAGCTGGCCCTCCCCCTTCCCTGCTTTTATTGTCAAGTTCTCCCATTCTCGTGATGCCAATAAAAGCACGGGTTGACACTTCCCTCTAGCTAGTTTTAGGACGGGTCCACCTGGGCCTCTGATTGTAGAACTAGCTGGTAGGAATAGTTCTAAAGCACGCCTGCCTGAGCCTCTGATTGTAATCTGTAACTTTGCTTTTTATGAAATAATATCAAGCTTTCTTTCTTTTCTGTTGAATCTTCCGTCTCGAACTTTTATCTTTCTGCGGTGTTTTTTTTTTTTTATCACCACCAATCTTTCATAGAACGATTACTTAGAACCGTCGCCTATTGCGCCGACCGGCGCGCTAATCCTTCCCACAGACGGCGCCAATTGTAGGGTCTGTTTTTATAGCCCTAGCCCAAAGGATATGGATCAAAGGCCCAACGAACCCAGAATAATGAATTTGTAGAGAGTGGATCGAAGGTTTAGGCGCTGGCCGGCGTTCACGAAGCATGAACTCCTTTCTCTTTTATTGAAAAAATACTTAGAACAGTTTACAACTGGGGGATGCTCCTCGGCCAAACTTTTCTCCCCCAAAAAAGACCTCCAGGCCCCTTTTACATTTTGCTCACATTTCTTATATATCACCATCTTCTTCCTCCTGTTGATCATCTATTGGCCTCCCTCCTGACGGCCTATCCCATCAAAGGTCATATCCGTGCTCAAATGGTTCACCCTGATCGATGTCGCCCTGGCAAGGGGTTACATCCCCATTAATGTGGCCAGAGGGGTTAGGTGAACGTATTCAATGCCGAGGTGACGGTTTGCACAGAGCTTGCCCTTCTTCGTACCGAGGTCTCGGACGACCGAGGATAGGGTCACCCTCGGACCCATCATGCGTCCTCGGTGTGGGCCATTTGGGCTTGGGTCGAAGTGGGCCTCGGCTAATCGATTTTCTGGCCCCACAAATTCATATAAAAAAGTTTGGATCTCTTTTAGTGCCGTGAACGGGACTCAATTGTTTAATGGGCTTGAGTTGATATTGATTACTGATTAGCAATGTTCTTTTATTTTTTAATAAATATTAAAATTCACCCATCTACCTCTTTCAAAAAAAAAAATCACCCATCTAATTTGATGATTTATTATTTTATTTTCCCAACATTGTATTATATAAAATTATCATGCAAAATAATATTATTTATATTTTCAATAGTCCAAAAATTTCATTAGAAAAAAGGTTATAGATAAAGTTTCATTCGCAATCCAGAGGAATTTAATAATGAAAAGAACAAGATGGAAGGTAATATGGCCTAGTTCATATAAAACATATGAATTCAATAAAAAATATAACAGATTCAAGCATCTCCACTGCAAAACATGGCCATCAGCCGTCCCCCCAAGTAGTTAAGTAGTTTCCCGTGCTCGATGCTAGGAGTCTAGGACCACACTTCATAAAAGCTTAAAAGTACTGTGTTCTAAATGCTAATATCTCTGCTACCATACTTCTTCTCCTTCTTCTTCTTCTTCTTCTTTTGTTTTTTATTTTTTATTTTTTATTTTTTTATTTTTTTATTTTTTTGGGTTAGTAGACTATGTATTACAAAACTAAGAAGCTACAGGACAAAGTCTGTTAAAATACAAGCCTTTCAAATCATTCTCAATAGCGAAAACAACATCCTTAGGCATAGGGGCAGAGCTGTGTCGAAGGGTGGGGGGCCATGGTCCCCCAAAATTTTGAATTTTTTTTTAAATATATATAATTATTTTAATGTTTTCAAAATTTAGTTTATAAAAATAAGAGTTCCCACCCCCCCTCAATTTGAATTAGTCTAATGATGCTCTTAAAAAAAAATAATTGGTCTAATAATTATAATGATATAACTTTATTTTTTACAATTCTATTTTTTATTGTAAAATGTATTCTTATATCTTTTAAATATTTGATAAATTTTGGCATCAAACATATTAGAATCTATCTTTTTTAACCCGTTATATGGCGATTAACAAGTCATTGACTCATTAAAAAAATCTTGCCACTAAAATTATACATGAAATGTATCTTTAGTTGCCACGTAATAGGTTAGAGCAAGATAATTTCAAATATGTTTGGAGACTAATTTATTCCTCTAAGTTTTGGATCATTCATGTTTTTGAAAATTTCATTAGTTCAATTGAAATATTTTTTTACTTACTTTAGTATAAAATTTGATAATTTGTACTTAAAATGAAATTTTCTAAAAATTTCACTATGAAAATGGAAAAAGTGAATTTTATTTTATGAAATATCGCCATCAAACATAATTTTGATTGAAAATACTAAGTTTTTTTTTCTTTTCTTGGGTGTGTGTGAATATATATTATGCTCACCCGAAACGAGATTACCACATTACAACCTGTTTGTAATGTGGTCTTTAAATTTCCTACTATGGGTGATTTTTGCTCAGAGACCCAACAATATATCCTTCAAACATTTGAATTCCCTCTCTCTCACTCCTATGGCTCTATTGCTCTCAACCGTAAGCTGCCTTTAGCACCCTTCAACAACCATTTCCCTTCTTTAGTTTCTCATATTTATAGCCTGAAATTAGTGGAGGAATCATAATTACTCTTATGGTTAGTGGGAGAGGAGGTCCAGTGTTGTTATATCTAAGTGGGTGTTTAGTTGAGGGTGTGGTGTGGTGAGAGTGGCATTGGAACTGGTTCCCACCTCAGAAGGTAATGTCTGGCAGCAGTACTTTTCATGATGGTACCAGGTATCCGGGATATGGCTTTTCTAAACAGTCACACTCTTTGGAGGCATGATTTGCCGAGCAACACCCTGGTCATGAACCGATGAGCACATATCACAATGGCCTGCCTAACGGGTTTTGGTCTGAACACGATGACATGAGGTTCGTGTCCATGGCCTTAGTAGGCCTTAAGCCCAGTTTCCGACAGGGGTGTTAGGACCATAGGCCATACTGTAGAGCTTGGGTTCAAGGCCCAAATGGCCTTGGAAGTTCGGTGCCGCGCGCACACACACACACACACACGTATATAATTGATCAAATAAAAAAGTGTGTATATATAATAATAAAAAAACGTGTGTATATATATATATATATATGTATGTGGAGGTTATTTTAATAAATATATTAGAGTCGCAACTTGGCCCCCCTCTAAACAAAAATTTCTAGCTCTGCCCCTGCTCAGGCGAATTAGCAAAATTAGATAAGTCAAGATATTGGCTGGAGCTCATCCTAGCAAGTCTATCAGCGCACTGGTTTGCTTGTTGGTAGCAGTGCTTGAATTGCATCCGGTTGAAGTGAGTTGCCAAGAGCCTACAACCATCAAAAATTGGAGAAATAATGCTACCATACTATATTACTCTTTAAGGAATTGCTACTCTACAAAAGTCTTTGTCCTTTTCTTTTCAATTTTCCTCTCCCCTACGCCACTAATTAGAAATAGAATTACTAAAAAAAAAAATCAACAAAACATTTCACACCTAGCATATTGTTAAATAATAAAATTATAAATCGTTAGTTGGATCACTCATCCAATTTGGAGTTTTAAATGGTCTTCTAGTATAATGTAAGCAAAACAGAGTTGGACGAAGAGTCCATTAGGTTGTGCCCAATGAAGTCTTCGACATTTAAGTTAGTATCAACTCATATATTTTGTATATAGATAGATAGCTGTATTTTTTGTAGTATTTTTCTCATGCCTTAACAAGTGAGGCAAATTATTTAATTTTATAGGTGACTTGGGTAGCTGTTATACATAATTGGAGGTGATTATTACCCCGAGTGCAATGACCATTGTTTTGATGAGAGTTTAAAGTCTTCAAGCAATGGCTGTCTTTGTATATATTGAATGTGCTTCAACTATTACTTATCTTTACCGCGCACCTTTGGTGCGGTGGTCACTCCACAAGTATAAATGCTTGTGAGGTGTGGAGGGTAAGGGGCGGAGTTCAAGTTTCCAAGAGGAAGCTTCACACATATATACACTTAGATTAGGTTAAAGTAGAAATTCTATCCTATAAAAAAAAAAAAAAAAAATTAGATTAGGTTAAAGTAGAAATTCTATCATTAAAACAAAAAAAAAAAAAAAAAAAAACCTATTAATTATCTTTCTTTGATGGTGTGCTTCAACTATTACTCATCTTTCTTTAATGGCTTGCTGGTGATTCATTTAATGTGTTTGGGCTTGTAATTTTAGAGCAATGTTTCATATCCAGCAGAAAATTTTACAATATTTTTCATAATAGTTTAAAGGTACTATGTTTCTCTTAAAAAAAAAAACAAAAAAAAAACCATTACAGGTGGATGATTGATTGATTTTCCTAGACTCGTCATTAATGATAAGTTTAAAAAAAAAATGTAACATCAATATAAAAAATAGTAAAAAATTTCCAAAACAACTATTATAAAAATTATTGTGAAATTTTATAGATATGAAAGCACTGCTCTAAAATTACAGGCCCAAACACGTTAAATGAGGAGCAATTTGGTAATGTTGTTCAACTATTACTCATCTTTCTTTAATGGCTTGCTGGTGATTCATTTAATGTGTTTGGGCTTGTAATTTTAGAGCAATGTTCCGTATACACTAGAAAATTTTACAATATTTTTTATAATAGTTTAAAGCTACTATGTTTCTCTTAAAAAAAAAAAAAAAACCATTACAGGTGGATGACAGATTGATTTTCCTAGACTCATCATTAATGATACGTTAAAAAAAAAAATGTAACATCAATATAAAAAATAGTAAAAAAATTCTAAAACAACTATTATAAAAAATATTGTGAAATTTTCTAGATATGAAAGCACTGCTCTAAAATTACAGGCCCAAACACGTTAAATGAAAAGCAGTTTAATAATGTTATTTTAGTAATGTTCTTTGTATTTTTTTAAGATACGTATAAATGAAAAAACACTTTATTGTCGGTCAAAACACTTTATCAGACAGTCACTGATCACTCGAATTGTTTATAAAAATCGAGTTCAATAGTGACAAAACCGGTTCATGCTCAATGATGTCAACTCGTGGTCCTTGTGACATGACAACCATTGCCCATCATTGTGGGTGTTGTTGCATTCTAATCGAACTGCTGCCCAAGTCTTATTCCTCCAGCTAATTTAAGACTTCCCCCAGGAATTCCTTTTCAGTCGTTAAAGCTTCATCTTCTTATTTTTTTGAATGGGTTAACTTAAAGCTTCATCTTCCAAGCTACATACTTCCCATCAAATAAAAAAGATTTACCTTACAAAAAAGAAATGAAAAGAAAAAGAATCAGATAAAGACTTCTATTACAATAAAAAGAGATATACGTTATTTGATATTTTCTTCGCCGTCAAATCAATTCTCTTAATTCTAGAACTAGAAGATTCCTTTTAATTCCCTTTTTGACGCTAGAGGTAAATTAAGTTTAACATTTGATTAGCATCTGCAATTTTTAGATGAGCTGGCAATATGATACTGGTAGTGGTAGGTAAATTTCGCAGTCCCAATTCCCAATACCATATAATCTAAAATTATGGTTTATGGGACCAAATAGATTTTTTTTACCGAACAGATAGAATGCATGTTCCTAATCCGAGACTTTTTTTTTTTTTTTTTTTGGGAGAAAAGTCAGAGACATCTTGATGCAAGAGAGGGAAGAATTTGATCGTAAAGAGCCCTTAAAGGCAAGATTGCAGGACATGATTGTATCTCTCTTTACATCATTATTAACCATAAACTTTCACCCTAACAAAAAAAAAAAAAAAAAAAAAAAAAGAGGATAAAAGAAGAAGTGATATTAGGTTGATCATATTTTTACAATAAATTTTATATAGCAGTATTGTCATTAGTTTTAATCTGAGTTTATTCTTTTTTTTTTTTTTACTCACTAAAAATAGTCTATCGCGTTAAATTTGATGTGTAAAAATATTGAGGAGGCAATATTAATTTTTTTTTTAAAAGGGAATGCCTTTAGGGCCTGAACATTGATTAATAATCCATTTAATTAAAGAAAATTTTTATTAGAAAAGAAAAAAAAATTAATATTTTGACAATTTTTTTAATTTCTCATAAAAATTATGTCAACATTTTTCTAAAATAAATTATTAATCAATATTTTAATAACACTCGTTAGCATAATTATTTTTAAAAAATCATGTAAACATTCAACACCTTCAAGCAATTATATATACATCAAATAAAGCGATTAAAAGCATTTAAAGTTGTCTGTACATGACCAAAATTCATTCATTAAAGCATTCAATTCAATTGGATGTTGACCAAAACCTACAAAACATCAACATTGAATCATAGGTAACCATGTGATTTTTTTCATTTTCTAAGGGTCAGGCAACGTGCTCACAAGGACCACAACTTAGCCTAATGGGCTGCTGCTTTTTTTTTGGTAACGGGCCAGGATCCTTTCCCACCCTCCTCTGACGGTGATGGAACAGAGCTTAGTATCCTTAGCTCTAGGGTAAAGCAAGGGGCCATAACCTTCTTGAAAACATGTAGAGATTTCACTTTCAGGGTTTATTTAGATTGAGGAGAGAGTAGAGTAGAGCTGACTTAAAATAGGGTATTTTTATTTTACTCTCCTTTACTCTTTCTCCCCTCCCTCAATCTAAATGGACCATTCATTCTTAAACATTTATTTCCCCCCCCCCCCACCCCCCAAAAAGGGTCAATGAAGGGACAAAAATAACGTTATGCATTAAGTTTACTATTTTCCTTTCTTCTATTCCATCCCTATATTCTATCATCCCAATTACCACCCATTTTCTTAAGTCCATTCTCTCTAAAAATCATCACAACTGAAGAGGGAAAAAATAAGTGGACGGATCCTAGTGCAGTGGGCTGGGCGATTCCTTATCCATAGGCTATGAAGGACAGACTCATTATGTGCAAGACCTGTTGAGGATGGATCCATCATGAATGGACACAACCTAGACGGATCTATTGGCCACGTGTCAGACAGAATCCCTTGATGGGAATACTTGCGGCGCACACCATAGAATCCTAAGGTAAATAGAGTTCTAACGCAAAGAGAATTATAGAAGCTGTGCGCATTAATGAAGATCTTCTCTATAAGGAAAAGACTTGTTTATCACGTTTAGGATTTCTCAAGAAGAACCCTACAAGGAAAGGACTTCGACTCCAAGAAAAAGAAGTCAACCTTCAACTACTATAAAAACCCAATACCCTTACAAATCAAGGTACGCATAATTGACATTCTCTAGCACTCTGGAGTTGTAAGAGATTCTAACTTGATATTCGGAGGATATTTGGCCGGCACCACACCGGTGCACTCTATTAAGGTCTTTCTCTTTTCTTGTGTTGTGCAGGTTACATTCTAAGCGTGCGAGTATCGTGTGGCTCACTGGTGATTTTTTCAGCATTATCACCAACTAAAATAACCATTAAGGCGTTAATTAAAGTTAGTGATATTGGTTAATATTATAGCCAACCTGAAACTTGGCCCAATAAGAGAATAGAAGCATGTGGAAGAAACTGCTATAGCACCTCTATTCTCTTTCTTGGGTCCGAGAAGCTATGGCAATATGGCATGTAATTAAGAAAATCCCAATTATCTAAAGGATTTGCCCCATAATGGGCCTAAAAAAGATTTAAAAGCCAGTAGGCAAGAAAGCCCGTATAAAAGGAGGCAAGAAAGCCCATACAACAGGATTTGGACCACCAAGAAAGCCCAAATAATGGAATCAGGACCGAAAAAGAACATTGAAATCGGGAATGTGATTCTTGTGAAGAAAGAAACCCCCTTCAAAGTTTCTAAAGTCTAGTGACTGGTCAAAGACACAAAAGGGCCGTCCAGCTCCTCGTGGTCAGGCCTTAGCCGAATCAAGGGATCAAATAATTATTCCTTATAGTTTTTCATGACTAAAATTATTTCTGTGTCTTATCAGGGGGCAGACCAGGTATGATTATTTATGTGACTGTCCTAGAAAGTGCAATGAAAGGGAGAAATTTTTCGGATTGAGAAAATTTTCAGATGCAATACCAACCATGATAAAAAAAAAAAAATAAATAAAGAGAAATAAAAACGTGAAAGTTAAAAAGTGAAAAAGAAATGTTATGTCCACGTTCATAATTACAACAAATTTTATGTGGCAGGTTATTACGAATTGTCATTGATGTGGCAAAAAAGTAATTTTAGCGATAGGTTTAATTTAGAACTAATAACAACTAATTATCTTTAATTTGTTGTGAAAATATTATAGACGTATTACCTCTCAAAGTGAAAATGTGAAAGAAGTGTGAGAGAAAAATGAGGTATTTCACTCTTATGAGAGAAGTTCTCCCTTCACCCATAGAAAGTGCAAGTTCTGTCGTATATATAGATATATACATGGATAGGTTGTAATAAAAATGTTTGAGTTTGGAGATTATTATTTCATAAAGTGAAAATTCAAGTTCTAGAATTTTCTAAGTGAAATTCGACATTGAGCCACGTGGTCTAACGGCTACCAGCGTATTTTTAAGCCTACAAAATCATTAAGGCAAAAATCTAAGAATCACAATAATAGTTGAGTAAATATATAATATGTGTTTCATATGATAGCATTGATTAGTAGTTGAAATAAAGTAATTTGTATTTAAAGGTGAAGCAATCTTATATTCAATGATGTAAATTTAAAAATAAGGAAGTAAAGTCACTTATCTTTGTATGGTTTGTAGCCCAACTGTGTAGCATCAGTGAGCTAATAAGATTCCAGCAGAATGTCAGCGGTAGAGACTAGTTAAGCTTACTCCTCTTATCATGCATTTAAATGAGTTTAAGTCTTAGTCAATAGTTGTAATAGAATAAAATAATATGTATTTAAATGTGAAGTAATCATGTATTCAACGGTGTAAATTTAAAGATAAGAAAGCAAAGTCACTTATCTTTGTATGGTTTGTAGCCTAGCTGTACAGCTTTTGTGAGCTGATAATGTCTCTGCAGAGTGGTCCTAGTGGTAGAGAGACAGTTTGCCATGATAACTTCAAGATTAAGGCGAAAAATGGGTCCAACTGGAGGGAGAGAAAGTATGTCCAGCTGTGTGTAGGAGCTTATCATGCACTTAAATGAGTTTTCCTCTTGACAGTGCTCTTTTAGTTTTTGTGAAGTTATGAATAGTGTTGCCTTCTAAGAGAAGAGTTTTGATATTAGATCTTTGTGCCTTCTAGGAGAAGGCTTTAGTAATAGAAGTTCATGCCTTCCATGAGAAGGGCTTTTAATATGAATGTTTGATATTTCTTGAGAAGTGTGGAGATAATAAAATATATAGATGTTTTGTGGGATGTAGTATATGATATATGGAAGTATGAGAGATATGGAGGTTAAAGATAGTAAAAATGTGAGATCATAACTGCTAGAGAAGTTGTAGAGATTGCTTTCTAAGAGAAAAGATTTTGTAAGAGAAGAGCATGGAGATGTGTTTATAGGCAGCAAAATATTAGAATTTCAGAGTGAGAGAGTATGAGAGTGGAGCTTAGAAGAGTTGTGGTGTGTTATATGTAATGGTGTAGTAAGTGTGTATGATATAGATTTATTTGAAGATATGAGTCAACACAAACACAATTCATTTAAAGATTGTGCCAAAACCCTTCAATCCTAATATGACATTTTATTAAGTAGACTAACACAATATGACCTACATAACAAGTGTAATAAACATTGTTTTGGATTAACACATATTTGACAAATTTTAACTCGTTTAATAAATAAGTTGTGTTGAGTTGACCTTGACAATACCCATTTCCACACATTTAATAAGCCTTAACCTTTTCACACACGCAAGTAGTTATAATTTAATTTTAAAATGTGTGTTCTATTTTCAAGGAATTTAAAATTAAATTTGACATTTCTAAATTTTACCTTTTACATTCTAAATATTTTCATATTATTAAATCATTTTCAAGTAGCACTCCGTTTGATTCGATAGAAAACATTATGTAAAAATAGTTTTTTTTTTTTTTTTTTTTTGTGTTTTCCAGTATTTGGTAGCATTAGAAAAAATGAGTCAAAAGAAAACACATTATGTAAAAATAGTTTTTTTTTTTTTTTTTTTTGTGTTTTTCAGTATTTGGTAGCATTAGGAAAAATGAGTCAAAAGAAAACTATCTATGGTCAACATAAAAAGTATGATTTATTTTTATAGATAGTTCCATTAATGTTTTTTGGAAAACAACTTTATCTCATAGTAAGCTAAATAAGAGAAGTTAAAAGATTATTTTTCAATTTATTTAAGGCTATTACCAAACATAGGAAAATAAGATAGCTTTATAGAAAACATTTTTTTAGAAAATGACTTATTTTCTAGAAAACATTATTACTAAAACAAACAGAGCGTAGATAATAAGGTTAGTTTTGGTAATAAAAAAGTGGACATGATTAACATATTCGTTTATATTTTAGAGTACATAAACTATAGTTATCATTAACAAGTAAACTATTTTTGTTACATATTTTTTAGCACATATATTATAGTATCAGGTTTTCCAAATGGAAATTTGATAAATCTGATTCGACCGAAGTGTAGTTTTGCCCATTACATTGCTTTCACAGTCAACATTGTGGTGTTGTTCCTCACGTTGTCTCCACTTTGCGTGCTGCCATCCCTCGTCCTCCTCTTTGTGGCTTGTTCCACGAGAGCTTTGACAAAGATAATACTCATCAAATCCATTTATAAGAGCTATTGAGATATCCACCAAGTTTGACTCCACCGAAATTGACGGAGATCTTGAGGTTTCCATCATCTTGCTTGCTTGTAGTTTTGACGTCGCCTAGATCGCTAACATGGACGAGATGACATGATAGTTCAATTGTTACCAGATTGATCGACAACCCACATATCCATGGTTGGCAATGACTTTAAACTTTAATGCTTCGTTTGGTTACAAGGGAGGGAAGAGAAGAGAAAAGAAATGAATAGTAACAAGGAAATGTGAAAGAAAAGAAAAGAAAATAAATCAATTCTCTAATGTATGTTTGGAAATAGGGAGAGGGGGAAAAGAAAAGAATGTGTTTCTTTTTCCTTTGTTTGGTTTGCCATATAAAATGAAATGAAAAGAAAATATATGTTTTTTTTTTTTTTTTTACTTATATGCCCATATATATGTATAAGATGCATAAATTTTATGGGCAAATATGTAACTTCATGTCATATTATATTATTTATGTGGGTCCCATTTTTTTAAAACCATTTTCTCATTTCAAATCTGTCCAATTTGGGCGAATTGCAAATATGTGGGCTCAGGGAAATGGTTTCTTCCATGACAATTAAACAGAGAAAATGATTGCATTTCTTCTCATTTATCTTCTTTTCCTCTTTCATCTAGCCTTTCCATACACACTGTAAATGCCTTTGAATCCAACATGATTGATGCCATTGGTAGCTACCCACCCACAAAACACCAAGTAGTTGTTGATTCATATTTGTAGCATCGTGAAGATGGAGGTACTATCATCGTTTGATCTACCCTTCCACTAGGTGTACATCCGCTAGGACCATATGATCATATTCTTGAAGAGTTCAATGTGGAAATAGTGTTAAGCATACAGTTAGGCGTCGCCATCAAATGAGTTGATGACGATGTAGATCTAACTGCCTAGCCATTGAGGATGTTTATATGAGTTTTTTGGCAATTGCTTTTTTAGTTTGGTTGAGAAGAAGCCGATGATTGTGAAGCTAAAGCCGACGGGGTGACACAGATTATGAAATTTGCTCCATGATAATTTGACTACGAATATTTATTTTTTTCTAAAACATATAAGAACATATCATTTATTTTGCATGTGGAAATTTTAAGAAAACTACCATGTTGCCTTTCATGGGATAGAGGGCATATTTTAAGATGCAGTCAATGGAAGAGTTATATAGATAATGATAGCAAATTTAAAAGATTAAATTGAAAAAAAAATTAAAACTTCAAAGACTAAAATGATAATGTAAAGAAAATTAATGGGTGTATAAAATGGAGTTTAGATAAAGAGATCTAACTCCAAACCTTTGCATGATGCAAGTTATATTATTACCACCCTAGACCAAATTATACAAAGAGAAAACTTTTATATGGAATATATTTTTGCCGATGTGTGATGCGAATATCATATATTATAGCTTTTTCAACAATCATCATAGTTGTTATAAAAAAAAAAAAAAAATCAGCATAGTAGTTTTTTTTTTCATTAAAATCCGGAAAGGAAATCTTGAGAATTTGCTGAGAGAGTCTAAATTTATTTATTTATTGACCGTAGCTACAGAGCCCTGTTTTTTTTTTTTTTTTGGATGAACGCGTAGCTACAGAGCATTAAACATGAATGGACCGCATGCGTGATTAAAGGCGCACAAAAGGGTCTGATATGTACTTTCAAGTTTCAAAGCATTGAATCAATCATGAAAAATGCCTGCCTCCTCATTGGTTCACAAAAAAAGTTTGAGTGATGTTACTGTGATATAATTAAGAGTCCAATTAATTTAATAAGGAATAAAGTTGTGGACACAACATTCTCATAATATTTTTTCTAACAAAACTTAGGTATTGGGAGCATTTGTATTAGAAAATGTGAAATAAAAGAATGTATCAATTTATATATTCAAGCTCCAAAATTATTCACATTAGTCAAGATAAGAATGTGTAAATTTGCAAAATTATTATTTACTATGTAAATTTATACTAACACTATTTACTTTGCATTTGGTTTTTTATTTTCCTTTACTTATCTCAAAGATGAAGTAAATGAATGGATGATAATTGTTGTGTGTGAAGAAAGATAAATAATAAAAAAAAATATTTTAATGAAATATAGTATAAAATAGATAATCTGACGTGAGATATTTTGAAAAGTGAGTATGTAAAATAAAAAAAAGTAGGTTTTTATGTTAAAATAGACAATTTTTATGCATGAGTTGATATGAATGCTCTAAACTTTGAAAAAAGTTATATCAATGGTGGATTTAGACAAGAACCAGTAATAATTTATCACTTAAGTTTTATTGTGAAGCTATTGTGTTTGTACATCTTACATAAAACTACTTTTTAATTAATTAGAAGAAATGAAAGTATGTTAAAATCCCATTCCCTCTCTTTTGTGTGTGTTTGTTTATAAAAAAAAGAATGAGTAGTTGTTCTATATTTCTTAAGAAAGTATGTCGAGTATAATATAACTTGCATGATTTTCCTTTAAAAGTTACCATTGCTTTTGACTTTTGATTAGAGTTGTAGTGTGTTTTTGTATTAATTTCTTAAAGAAAAAAAAATGAAGGGTAATTTAGTCATTATGAATATTCTCATTTTCCCTCTCATATCTATCGCTTTTTTTGATTTCCCTCTCTTTTAAAATAATTTAAAAATTAAAAAAAGTCAGAAAAACAAGGAAACCGTATCTAATATCAATATCTTTAGCCACGTAATCTGCGCCGTGGGATAGGAACAAGTGACCTAAGCACTAATTGGCCCACTCCCTCAGCGGTAAAATCTGGCCAATGAGAGAAAGACACGTACGAATACCCCCAAATGCAATACTATGTTTTCTTCGGTTTTTTTGTTTTTTAGCAAACTGTTGCTAGAAAATTTTGGCGGGCAAATTCGTGAATTTCAAATAAAGGCCAAACCCTAGCGGCCCTCTCGTTTCTCTCTCTTCCTCTCTCTCTCTCTCATCAGTTCTCTCTCTACCAGCTCTCTCTCTCTCTCTCTCTCTCTCTCAAATTTTCTCTGTGATTTTCTCCAGGGTTTCGCCTCGAAATCCATGCTGTTATGAGGTTAGTGCTTTTCCGATTTTCTCGCTTTGATACGATTTTGGGATTATATTTTCTTGTTTCTGTTTCGTTTCCGATCTCTGACGAGCTTTGATTTCTGCGATCTTATGTTGTGTCTTTCGCTTTCGATTTTAGTTCAACGCTCGGGTTTTCGAGATTGCAATCGAATTCCTCTTAGGGTTTTATGATGAATTTTAGGGTTTCGTGATTGCAGAGAATTGAATTGAAGATCGCTGTGGAGATTCTCTCTCCATTTATTATGTAAGCATCGTTATACACATTTAAGCTTATTTGTTTTCTTTAAGTTTCAAATAGTTCATTTCTGTGAGCAATGTTAGGGTTTTGCTTATTATTTATTTAATTTTGTGTGCCATATTTTTAATTTGTTGCATTATGTTTATCTGAATGTGGAAGATTCTTTTTGAATTTTTATATTTCAGGTTTAATTTAATTGGTAGTTGATTAAATTCAAAATAGAAGATTTTTGGAATTAAAGAACAAAATGGGCAAAGTTTCCCCAAAAGAAAGGGAATCGAAGAATTCTAAACATAAAAAGCGGTTACGGGGTTCGAGCAACAAGTATTTGAAGCCAGGTACACTTGCTCAGCTTCGGTACAGCAAGGCTTCGGCGGCCAGGTCTTGTACTGATCTTGGGAGGAAAAGGGTGGCTGTGTTGGATACCAAGAAGTCGGAGAGTAATCTGGCTCTTGAAGATAGTGTTATTGACAGAAGTCCTCTAATGCTGTCTCCTGGGAATTTGGTTAGGGAGAGCAGTTTACTAGGAACACCCAAGGTTATCGACAAAAGCCCTTTAATGCTGTCCCCGGTGAATTTGATTAAGCAGGGCAGTTTCTTTGGAACGCCAAAGGTTATCGATAAAAGCCCTTTAATGCTGTCTCCTGCGAATTTGGTTAGGCAGAACAGTTTCCTAGGAACACCCAAGACACCTCGAGTTGAAGATTGCATGTCTGAGTCACGACTGGAGTCACTTCCAATGGATTTGCTGGTATTCCTTATTTGTCTTACATTTTTGTTTCTCTTGTGTTTTTCCCCTTAAAATATTTTGGCTATGTGTTTGTTAGTTATAACTCACTTGTTTATCTGGAACCATGTAATCTTGAATATGTTTCCTATCTTATTTGGAACCTGGATACTATGTTAGACAGTCCAGCCTTCTATTATTGTTGTGTTCGTCTTGTGCGTGGTAATCACCTGTACATGGTCTAGACATATGCTCTTTTTATCATTTTTGCAAATGTGTGTTCTGATGTGTCTGTTTATCTGTATACCCTCCAATAGAGGGCTGTTTTCATTTAGGATTTTGATTGAGGCAGTGGTTATTGCACAGACTATACCATGATAAGTTGTAATGAACACTAGGAGTACAGCATACGTGTGAGTAGAATGATGGAAGGAAGGTAGAGGTTTAATGTCTAGACCCTTTACCTAGAAGTTATTTTAATTTAAGGTGTACGCTATGCAAATGTTTTTCTTGTTTCAGATGTTTCTGATAATTTTTTTTCATATTTATTCTCTGTTTTGCATTGTCATTATCATGTATTACTCCATACATTTTGAGTTTCTTAACATGTTGAGCAAGGTCTTTAGAGTTGAACTGAGTATATGGTATGCGGCTATATCTATTTTTTCATGGTCAAATCCTGTTACTGTGGTTGTTTGTTTGATTATTTTCCACTCCTTTTACATGTGAGGCGAGGATGATTTGTCTTGTACCATAGGGTGCATGCTTTTTCACAGAAATGTTCTATATTCTGGATATGTGAGGATGTGATTTGATCTTATAGAAAAGATTGGAAAGTACTCTACTTAATACTCCTTAAGTTCTTTGTTCTATAGTGAGCTCAAGCAGCGCTAGAAGGGAATCCTTCTCCTCAAAGGATGAGGACAAGGCAGGTTTCATAAAAGAACACTATTTTAATAGTAACTTCTTAATAAAAATTCTGGAATAGTTTTGATTTTTATTCTTTACAAAAACCGAAGACTGGATCTTTAATTTTATGCCCATAAATTTCCAACATGTACACAACACTTTCACATATCTTCTTGTGTCATGTTTGTAGGTTTCTGTATGTTGTACTTTTGCATGTATTGTGCACATTGTGCCCCTAAATATGCATGTGTAGTTCTTTTTTGCTATATGTGTTCTTTGTGTGTGTGTGATATGCTTTTTTTGAGTTACTGATTCTTGTTTCTTTCATGAATTTGAGGTTAAAATACTTTGCCACTTGCACCATGACCAACTGAGGGCTGTTTTTCATGTTTCTCAAAGAATTAGAAAAGCTGTAAGTACATCTCTGTCTCTCTATTTGTGCTTGTATTTGGATCAATTATGATTCTGAGCTGATGGATGGTCCTGTTTATACTGCTGTGGACAGGTTGTGATTGCAAGACAATTCCACTTTAATTATACAACTCCTGATCGTTCTCGACAGGAGATGTTAAGAACAGTAACCCCACAGCCAACAGAACACTGGCCTTTTGTTAGGTGATTATCTCAAACTTTAAAATTGTGTTGTCATTTTCTGTTAAATATCTGTTTCTGCTTTTAATGCTTGTCCTTTTTTTTCCTCCCCCTCAATTACCTGTTCAAATGATATTTTTGCAGCAAGGGAGATGGGAAGGGTATTTGGATGCCAAGCCCACATACCCCAAAAGCACCAAGGCATGGTCCTCGGCCACCTTCTCGTCTCAAATTCTCTGAGATGAGGCAGGTTGCAGCTGTTCTATTCCCTGAATCAGCTTTTCCTTCGAGATGCATGGTACCGTCTGCATTGCCAAAGCCCTTATGCAAATCCTTGGCTTCTAATCGAGTTCTATTCTATGAGGATGAGTTATGCCAGGCTGTTGCGCAAAACAAACTCCGTTGATTTCATTCTGGTTTCTTATTGCCTCATGTTCCTCTGTATATAGTTTGTTTTGATTCTCTATAAGTGGTCATAGTCAGGGTAGGGATTATGCAATTTTGTAGTTTTGTTGGGGCAGTTTTAGGTGATATGAAACTTAAGATTTGTGTTAGGGTTGGAAGATTCAGATGATGGTTGTGGGAATAACGTATTTCAAACTGGTTACTTGTATATTGCCTATATATGTTTGAAAGAATTGTAAGTTTGTTTCTTAGCAGGAAAATTTGTACTGTCATTTTAGTTAAATTTTAAAGTATCAAGGGTTCCCTGGTATTTTCTTTGTTAAAGCAGTATGATGTTCGAAGGTCCTGATCTAATATTGCTGCTGCTTGTATTATCCATGTTTTTTCATGTTCTTGTTCCTATTGTGCGTTTCCAATATTTATTCATATTGCTTGCCACCCTGTTTTTTGGGATGGGGCATGGGGGCACCACTAGGTATTAGGTAATGATAATTGATAAATAGAAATGAATCTTACAAACCCTTACCTTTATATCCTTGGTTTTATAATAGTTTGTAACTCTTTCTAATTTCATCTGTAAAATGAGGTTGTTTCTAGTGAGTAGTGAGTATGTTATGCTTGGATTTTATAAACTCAATGGTCAACCTTTTTTTATTTGTTGTTGTTGTTGAAAATACGAAGTATTTAACACACACACATGGGAAGAGAGGAGAAAGTCTCAACAGTTTAACTAATTAAGCCTTAATCCCAACTTTTCTAAAACCCATAGGCTTCAGATATATTGCTATAGTGGAAATTTCGGGCATGTTTTTATTTTTTGTTTTTAAATTTTTCTGAAGAAGAAAGCATACTGAAGATGATTACATGGAAAGTTAAAAAGTAAGATTTAGGCAAGTGGTCACTTCTACTATTATGTTCTATATAGAACTGTTGCTTGTGGGACATTTCCTCCTTTTTTAGTAAGCCTTAAAGGCTATTAGCTAGATCAGCCAGTTTGGTGTTGCTGTTATACTCGTATCTGTTTTTTTGATCTGAGCTAGACTTTTCTTTGGGGAAATAGGGAAAAAAAAAGAGAGTATATAATGAGCTAACCGCTAAAATTCTAGGAATTCTAGGGTACAACCACTTAGAAGTGACCCAATATTGGAGTGAATCACAAGTATAAATGTTTGAGAGGGAGCTTCATACACATATATACTTAGATTAGACTTGAGTAGAATTTCTACCTTATATAAAATAAAATAAATATATAAAAAAAGATAGTGACGATGACGATTACCATATTGTGCAAAGTGCAAAATAAGGCCAAGTAAATGGTTGTATATATTGATGTAGACGAGTTTAGTTGCTGGAAGATTTTTATTCAGATTAACCATTTGGGAGGAGAGCCTGGAGTTGAAGAGAATTGCTGCTTGGTTCACAGATGCTGGTTTCAACTTCTTTGTAAGCCTCCTCCCAGTGTTCTTTGAATCAGCAAACACCCAAGTGGATAGTGGTGGTATACTTGTCACTCCAATCCTTCTCGCACCCTATGCCATAGAGTTCCTGCCAATTATTTACTTTAACCCTGTTTGAACGTCAAGAAAAAGCAAAAACAAAAGAAAAAAAAGTTTAATCTTTTTACACCCCTTAAAATGAATTTTTTACTTATAATTTCATGGTATGAAATTGTCTGTGTTTTGGATGGATAGAGTTACAATCACCATCAACGTAAAAGAAATTCTTTGCATATGATTGTTCTTTTGTAAATTCTTATTAATTTGGCAATTATGGTCTTATTTTCTTGGTATGCGTCTTCTTCTATGCGCTATTCTACTACAAATTATGAGTTGCAATACCAAATTGGGGATCATAAGTTGAACTAATGACCATAATTGTCTCCCACAGTATTAATAAGCACTCGGGATGAAAATTTGGAAAGACCAGTCTATTTGTAAATAGTCTCTTCTTTACTTCTTTATATTGGTGCACTCACATGGTGACCATGCAGTAAGTACCTAACCAATTTTCTTGATAATTTGTATCTAGATCACATTGTCTTCTGTGCTTTCAAAAACGTTCCTGCAAGAAACTCAAGACGAATTGATATCATACTGAAACATCCTGAATGTAGACACAAAATAAGTATTTGCAACACATCACTCCCTACGCACAATATGTATATTCCTTCGATAGTATAAAGGTCATTCTGTCATCACTCGTTTTTGCCTTCATTTTCTTTATTTAATTCTTGAACATCTTTAACTGATTTGAAAATGTTAAGGCAGACTGATAATGAAGAAATCAAATAATATGATTGGCACGGAATTTGGAATGAAATATTAGGAGAAAAGCAAATTGAAGATCAGAGTGGGAGTTACTGTCATCATGGATGTGAGAGGATCACATTCTGAACCACTAGAGGCAAAGCTTATGCCACTAAGAAGTTCTTGAAGTTGCTAGTTTGAGTTCAGATGATTAAGCTGGCAAGAGCTCCTTGAGACCAAATACTTCAGGTGAAGATTGTTTCAGAATCTCTTAAAATATATATATATATATATATACTGTGATGTTCTTTGAAAAAGAAGTTTCCTTAGGCTTATGATGATGTTCTTTGAAAAAGGAGTTTCCTCAAGCTTTTGGTCTTCTCAAGCTCTCTTTCGGCAAGACTTGGCACTTTAGATTGAAGAAAATGACAAGACTTTGCTGCTGATTATTTGAGTCAAAAAAGTGAGAAAACACTGTTCACAGATTACTGTTTACCGACTACTGTTCACTTTTTACTGTTCATGATACTATTCACTTTGAATTTTTGCCTATTTAAGGAGGTTATCCCTTAAGTTTAAAACAGAATTCTTTCCTTCAGAACTTCTTTATTTTAGAAGCTTTTCTTTGAGTGAGAGAGTTCATTGTTTCCACCTTAGGATTTCCTACTATCTCTAAAATCTTGTAACTAGAACTAGTTCCAAGTTCCAAGCTTTGTAACTATTAACCTGTACTGGGTTTGAGATCTTGTAACTACTACTACTGTTGTAAATGTTTTATTCTACTTTCAATAACAAGTATTTTCAGCTTTGAGTCTAATATACTACTTATTGCTACCGCCACCTTGGATGGTTTTAATTTTTAATTGCTTTGATATATATATACTGCTTGGCTGGTTTTACCGCCTTACTATTATTTTAAATTATTTTGATTATATTTGCAATACTGCCTTTTTGGCTAGTTCTACTTTGTTTATTTTAAATATATTATACTGTGCTTCCATCTCTTCAGTTGTGCGTCCCTTCTATATATATATATATATATATCTGTGTATGTGTGTGATGCAAGGCCAGTCCATTTAGTAGAAACTAATAGAGTAGCTTCCAGTAGGTTTTCTTCCTTTGAAATCACTCCCATATCGAGGGAAATTCAAATTGCACTTCAGTATATTATTAATATATTTGTTGGTTCCTGTATCCACAATTGAATCTCCAAACACAAAAACTGCTGGAACACGACCTGTTTCATTTTTAGGTAGTATCATGGCACTTACATCATTAAGGAAAAATATAATGATGGAGAAAATAATGAATTAAGACTAAAGAGGAAGAAGCAGAATTTTCAGGGTGGAACTTCATTCTAATATATGAAAATCTACTTTCTTCTTCAAGTTTACTAGGGAAAAGTACAAGAGAAAGTTTTGAAGGATTGAGTTTTTTGAAAAATCAGTGACAAAATTGTCAATGCAGAAGCTTTCATCATGAGCTTGTGTTTGGTGCCAGCATCTTAATTACTGAACGCAAATATGTTTTCTTCGTTAGAATTTAAAGGTAAGAGTGCATATGGTTAAGTGCTCTTGATATTTTGGTAAATGGTTGCCATGGTGGGCAGAGGTGGACTTTCGAAAGATCCAATGGCTGCCAAGTTGTTTGCTGCACTCCAAGCAATTTAATTCGCAATAGACTTGGGCTTTCAAGTTTCAACAGGTGATTCTTGAAGGAGTCTCTCTGCTTGAGATCAATGCAATGAAGTCAGACAAAGTGGACAATTCTTGATTAGGACACATGGTTACTGATGCCAGAAGACTAATGCAAAATTTCATAAGTTGGGAATCAAACCATGTTAAAATTAAACGGCCTGCTAATGAGGCTGCTCATCTCTTATCTCAATATGCTATTAATCTCACTGAATGCCATTACTGGGTGGAGGAAGTCCCTTCTTTCCTTGAGTCCCAGTTGATGATGTATTTGATTTGATTAATGAATGACTTTGCTTTCTGTTCTCAAAAAAGTACAAATAGAATCTAAATTAGCTTCTAATTGTAATATAATTTCGTTCCAAGTGTATTTTAATCTATATCTATATAATATCTATATTTGAAGTGTAACATTTATTATTGCTATGCTATTTTTGAGCCACATAAGTGTAACATTTTGGTTCATTCAATCCACTTCGGTCCATTTCGGTTCCAATCAGTCCAATTCAATTCTTTTTAGTCCCATTTGGTTCCATTCGATCCATTTCAGTCAATTTCAAACTAATTGGGCCTTATGTTGATTCTTTTTGTAGGTTGAATTTTCAATTTTGGGCTCAAAATTTTATTATTTATTCTTATTTTTTGGGTTGAAAAGTATTAAAATTTATTCTATTTGCACCAAACTCTTTTGTTTTGGGCTAAAAAATACAAATAAAATAGGCATTAGAAATTAAATATATAAGTGCTAAAAATAAACAATAAAAATGATAAACATTAAAAAGACTACCTTAAAATTCAAGTTTTAGTAATATAGGCATTATAGTTATATTTTGAAAGAATAAAAAATGCTACAATTCTAAACTTATATAATAATTTAAATTTAATGTAACATATTATATGTGTTCCATAAAATTGAGGTGTACATTTTTTTAAACTATCCTTGGATATGCTTAAATTAATCAATTGATTATGGTATATTCTAAAAAAGTAATTTTAATAACATATGTCATCTTCGTCATTTATTTAAAACAATATTATAGTTATGTAATTTAACTATGGGTCATGCTAACAAGTGCACTTAGGGCACTCATTAATAATCTATTTTAAAAAAGTTTTCATACCACTTTTATGAGAAATATAAAAAGTTGACAAAATATTAATTACTTATTTTTTTTTCATTTCTCATAAAAATTTTCTTTAAATGGATTATTAACTAGTGCCCTAAAGGCACTCGTTAGCATTCCCCTTTAACTATAACTATAATATTGTTTATATAAATGAAGAAGATGACAGATATATATAGTTGTTGACTGTAAAATACATTATATGTTTCATTACATAAAACTTAAAAAAAAAAAAACATTTTAAATAACACATGCACTATTTGATCGAAAATTTTTACATTATATTTTTATAAAATAATCATATTACATTTTCTTATGCATCACAGGAGTTTGCGATTAGGTTTTTTTTTTTTTTTCTTCATAATACTCAAAATGAAAATTGAGAAGACCACTTTACTCATTGACCACTTTATCATAACTATTATTTAATTCTCTCATAAATATTGTTTAATTCTCTCACTTAGGTAAGATCACTTTATAATTACTATTGTTTAATCCTTCCTAGTGACCTCATTCTTGCTTGAGTCTCCCATGTTGAGTATAAGCAGTATGTGGAGTGTGGTCACGAATGGATCTTATTATTATTATTATTATTTTGAATTTCTAAAATTTGTAAAAGCATGGAGGCCTGGAGGGGTGGGCTTAGGTTTGTGATGTCATAGCTCCGTTTGGATCACGTCTGCGTCTGTTACGTTTACGTTTTTGCCTTTTTTTCTTCTTTTTCTTCAGCTCAGCGCCTCTTGTACTATTCATGGGACATGAACAGTGCAAACAGGCAAATGAACAGTAATTTTAAAAGTGAACAGTAATCAAAAAATATTTTTTTTTTTATTGTTTTCAGTTTTCAGCAAAATAAGAGGTATCCAAACTTACACATTATCCAAAATTGATATTTGTATAACAAACTCACAGTACATAGCAATAACATTATGATCTAACAGGTACATTTCACATTTAGTTTTTTTTTTTAATTATTATTATTATTATTATTATTAAAGAAAAACTCCTAAAGGCACGCTTTGTGATTATCGAAAAAGCTCCAAAAATGCATGCCTTTTGCAAATGTGCCTTGTTTTAGAGGCAAAAAGCACCGAACTTCTGGGGTGCTTTTTGCCAAAGCGTCATATAATTCAACCTTAAAATTTCACCTTTTTTTTTTTGAAATTATTAACTGACTAGTTACTCATGCAATTTGAACCCACGATCTCATTTCCACTTCCACCTAGTACTTGTAAGGAGAGAAAGTGCCAAGTGAGCTAAAACTTGTTAGCCTCGAAATTTTCAACTCCTAGTTGACTTTTCATATATTTGTTTGTGCCATTTGAAGTTGTTTTTCATTGTTTCAAGTTAATTGGTCTCACATGGAGATACAGAGTATTTCTAGCCAATAGGATCTCTTAAAAAGATGAAGAAAACTGAAAGACACAGAAATATTTAGTGACAGAAACTATCCACGGAGTACTCCTGTTTTGTTCCCAGTGGCATCTAAGTTTTTATCTTATATGGTTTGAGAGGACTCAAACTTATGATATCTAAATTTTTTGTTTATCTTTTCGGTATTGCACAATGATCGATAATGAGTGGTGCATAACAATTTGGGAAAAATAATATAGTATATATATATAGTCAGACCAGCCAGACCGCCAACAGCTTACATAGGACTAAACACTACGTGACAATTGGCAAATATTAGCCACCAGGTGGGCATATAGATACACTTAATAATGCGATAGCCTACCATCATATCGCCTTGGATGTTTAGGTCATCCATGGCTATAAGCACTTCTACCGGACCACTTGACCCATTTTCAATGGCCCAGGTCCCAGACTCAAGGTCTTCAACAGGAAAAAGAGAGTGGGTCAAGCATCAATTTCCGAGCAAGTTCAGCCTGTCTTATGTGTAGTGTGGATTAAGAATCTAAGATGGCTCCAAACCAAATCATGAGTATTCCCAAATTTTCCACAAGGACATTTAATTTGAGGGACCCATCAATAATGGGGTCCTGACCCTTATGTTTTGCAATAATCAATCACCGCAAGTACATATTTATGAGACGATAATTATAGATCGTACAGTCACACTCACACTCACACACACTCACTTCCAAATTTAGCACATCCATGTGGTTAAACAGTGGAACCAAACCATTGGTAGCATTCTAAGCTAAATCAACTAATCATCATCTTTCTTTTTGAACCAATAAGATGGTAGTAATTCACTAATTCATGATTTCGCTCAATAAATATACATTATAATAGAAATTTTCTTAGCAGTTAGTACTTTATGAAATCTCAAGAAAGGTTAAGCAATGGTACTTCCAACCTTAGATGCCCAAGCCATTCGACCACTTTCCTAGCTCTACAAATAATTTATGAATTCTGACTGCAGCCTTTCATGCACGGCTTCAACATATAATTAGAAGAAAGTCATCCCCATAAGTCGCATGAAACAATTTTTTAATGAAACAGTCTCAGAGACTGCAGCCAATGGTGTGTGTGTGTGAATATACCAATGTACAGATTTGAGACCAAAAAAACTGTCAGAACAACCAATAGTCCATATATAAAAGATAGAAGTCTCCTGCAAATTATAAAGGATACACCGAAAATAGGCAAACTGAGGAGTCCAAAAATTCATGGAAAGTAAATGCCTGAATCACATCATAAATTGCATTGAATGAAATGTACCTCCAATGCATCAGTGGATTATTAAAAAAAGGGATCAATTCAATTTTCCACCATGGTAAGTCACTGACATCAAGAAAAGGAGGTCCTGCACCTGTGACCTTTTAGTCAAATGGCATTTTCTTGGTATTTTTAGATTCAAGTTTCAACTAATATAACTCAGTTATACATTTTCTCTAACCACAAATCTTATAAGATTTAAGGGTGAATAGACACTGCTTGCAATGTCATAAATGTTCTAAAAATTAATGAGTTACCGGAAAATGCCACAACTTGACTAAACTTGAGAAAAAAAAAAAAAAATAGAAAGAATAATTAATAAAGATTTTGCCCAAACGTGTGAAAACAAGAAGCCCAATATCCCTAGCAAAATACACAAATCACAACAATTCACAAAAAAGTGACTAATCTGCTTTTATTTTTAAAGGAAGACTAAACATGTGAAAAATAAGGAATTTTAATACCAAAAAGAAAGAATAATCAATAAATATTTTACCCTTCAAAGAAAAAAAAAAAGTTTCTCAAATAGTTTGAAAGAAAACAAACAACAAAATGCCAAACAAAATACACAAAACAGAACAAATCACAAAATAATGACCAATGCTCTGTTAATGAATGTAATTAACATCAATAACAAACAAGATCAATCCAACACACCATGTATAACTTGGACCTATCTCTATATTAAATATACAAAGACAGACATGTTGCAGTTCTGAAGTTCCCATTTCATCTTCACCAAACTTTCAATTTTCATAATCTGAGTCAAAATGTAGTATATGAATCACAATCGAGAAAATCTCTCACAGAAGAGTGTATCATATTGTACCTCATCAGTAAAAATGCTAACAGCAAAAGAAAAACAAAGAGAATCGACTTTTGTTTCTGTTAGTAGGAGTGGACAAAGGAGTTATAGCCCTAAGCCCCAAGCTTACCCCAAGAACCTAGGATAGCTTGGGGACATACAAAACTGATATCCACTGATGGAACCAACTTATTCACAAAAGAGGTTTCCGGAGAAATGAAGTACAAAAGCTTACAGATTAAGTAATACGAACTGAAATGATTGGGAGCAGAATAAAGTCATATACACGTATGTACACCTTGAGCAAAAGAGAATAGCACAGAATGGAAAGACAAGACAAAAGTAAAATTGAGAGAAGCAGATGGGTTTTTTATTCACACCATAGGCACCCAAAAACAATTCATTACATACAAGAGAGCAACACATTATTTTCACGCGGATAAATATAAGAAATGGCTAAGAATACTGATGAAATTCTCAAAAGCAGAGGTCTTACAGAGAGGAACCAGAGCTTTATCTTTCACACACCTAGTACCCATGGAGATCATTACACTCAACATAGAGCATGAAAGCCAAACAGAGAGCAAGAATCAAATTCCAACAAAGAACCACGGTTTCTCCTCTTAACAAGTTTTCAAATGCAGCAAAGAAACTAGATTTCTCATTTGCCATAGCACACCACAATATTCCAACAAACTTGGGCAGAACTGAATTTGCTGCATTCGCTTAATTGTGAATTCCAACTGATTAATGCACTGTCTAAACTTCTTCAAACCTGAAGTTATGAGCATATCCTTGAAAATGTAATTACCAGCAAAACAAAAACCATCGACAGCAATCTCAAACTTGTCCATTAAATGAAAGACCCCAAACCCAATTTTTTTTTTTTTTTTTGGTAATTTCCACCGTGAATTTGTGAAGCAGAACCCTAATTCTTGACTCTTCTCTCCTCCAACCTAAACAATTTTGAACCCTAAAACTCTAATTAATCTCCAAACAAAGTAGTAAATCACCTAATTGAATTCCCATTCATCAAAAGACATTAGATTTTCCAAATCTCCACAAACCCTAAACCCTGCACTCAAACTAAAAACCCTAAACCTAGCAAATTCACTAAAAATCCTCTTCATTTCCACACAAAGGAAAAGAGAAAAAAGAAAAGAAAAAAAGAAACAATAAACATACAGATAATTTTATATATACGATATTACGACTGATTGCCACCACACCGACGCTCCAGAATGATCAGTTCAGCGAGGCTCGTCCTCTCTCCGACCGGAACTCCCGGGCCCACCCGACAAAGAGGCCAGCAAATTGAGATGTCCTGGCAGGTAATTTCCAACTCTGGCTGCCGACGCCTCGCCCATCGGCTGCTGATGTTGATGGTGATGGTGATGAGTCATGAACAGCGAAGGCTGCTGCTGGGCCGCCACCATCTCAGGTGGCGGCACCGCAGCAGCGGCGGCGGCAGCAGCAGCAAAGGTCCAGAAGTCGGGTCTAGCTGGGACAGCCCAGAACCCACCGGCACCACCGGCAGTGGAGCCCACTATGGAGCTCATGCTGGAAGTGTCGTCTTTGCCGTTACCGTCCTCGTCGGTGCGCACGCGCTTCCCTAAGATGAAAGGTGCGGGGCTTAGCAAAGTGGGCTTGTGGTCGGATGTAGAAGGAGAGGACAGTGAAGCTGAAGTTGAGTTAGAGGCTGAGCCTCTGACGGAGACTGAGACCGTGGAGAAGCTAGCTGGGGTTGTGCCAGTTCCGGTGGCGGCTATGATGGAAGGCTCGGCTTGACGGAGGAGCCACTCGATGGTTTGGCCGTCAGACTTGTGGCCAAGCTCGCGTGTCAGCTGGAACACACGTGCGGCGCATATGATCGGCATCCGGATTCGCCGTCCACGTCCGTCTACCTTGCTGTGACGGTCCTTTGACGGAGGCTTCTTCACCGCCAAAGCTCCGTTTCCTGGCGGCTGCTGCTGCTGCTGCCTCTGTGGGTCGATTATTGCGCCGTTTGTCACGCCGTTATTCGCTCCGTCCGAATTAGACATGGGTCTTTTTAGTCTTCTCCAGAGAGATAACGAGAGAGAAGACAGAATTATTTTAATGAGAGGGAGAGAGAGAAAGAGTGTATTTGGTTGTTAGAGAGAGAGAGAGAGAGAGTATTGTTTCAGTTTGAGAGAGAGAGAGAGAGAAAGTGTGTGTTTCTGGGAGAGAAGGGGAACAGAGGGACTAATGATTGAGCGGCAGGAGCTGGTGGAGACAGAGGAGGGCACATGGGTGGTGGGGCCCATTTACACTCACCACAGCTCATTGTAGCTTAGCTTCTTCCTCTACTTCCTTTCTCTTTATTTTTATTTTTATTTTTGAGTGTGCGTGTGCTACTATTCTCACGCGCCGTTTCAAAGCTCCTATGTTTGTTTGTTTGTGTTACTAGAGCACTAGTATACAATGTTAATTTACTTATCACTTACCAGTTTACCAGTTACCACTTACGAAGCAAGTTACCCTCCCCCCCCGCAACAACGAAGCAAGTTACTCTCCTACCCCACAACCCCAATCAATTTGCAGAGGGATTTAAGTCGCGTATGTCAGACTGGGACCTACTTTGTTTCCGTACTTTTTGAATTGAAGGTTTGGGTATGATCCAGCTACGTCCGGGAAGTTTCTGCATCCACTCATATTTCACCACCTTCTTATCATAGGACAAATTTATAAAGTGAGTCATTTACAGTCGTTAGGGATGATTTTACTGCCTAAAGCACAAAAAAAAAAAATTCCATTCATTAAAATATTGAAATCAACCAATTTTCATATACAAATATGTGGCAACTACTGCATTTTTTATTTTTTTACTTTCCAGCTCCATAAATTTCTGTCTCGCTTTTGACAAGTTTTTAACTAAATTTATTTCTTTAGAGGTAAGATTGTCTATCCCAGCCAATCTCATATCTTGCAAAAAAGTGGGAACTTTACATGATATATAAGGCTCTTTTTAAATAACTTGATTTATTTGTTTTTGTCCTGCCTGCAAATAAACTATCCAAATTACAAAGATGACAACTCGTTCCAACCAAATGCCTCAAAATACAAAATTGGTCTATTTAGTAGAGCACTCAATTCTTTTTTCAACAAGATAGTTTAGGCTGTTTCTAGCATATGTAACCATCTTCTATGAGAGGTGATTGCATATACCTGATACATAATTGGTTTTCTCATCACAACCACAAATCAAGTAGAGAATCGTATCATTTGAAAGTCTTTCTACGCTAGCTTAATGTTATCAATTATATATATATATATATATATAAACAATGTTCAAGGTTTGAAATCTTTAATCAATACTTTGAGTCACCCCAAATGAAATAATCAAGCAAAACAATCAAAATGGAAGAAACATACTGCTATACTCTCTCAACTCCTTCTAATCCTTATTAGCCACTAACTTTGATATCTATTTTTAGGGTCCTGATAACGGATGCCCTCAGAGTATTTGTTAATAGACTATTTTTGGAAACTTTTAATACCACTTTTATAGGAAATATTAAAAATTGTAAAGAAAGCCAATTGCTTTTTTTTTTTTCTCATAAAATGTTTCTAAAAATATTTCCTAAACCAATGCTACTAGGGTATTCGTTAACTCTTCCCTTATTTCTAATATTATTCTTTAGAGTAGACTTATATGCCAATATCTATTCTAAACCCTAATGTAAAAGTATTGAGTTTATGTGGATGTAATGGCCCAAGAGGTCTGTTGAGGTTCAAAAATCAAAGCCCAAGGCCCAAAGAGATAACACATTGGACTATCCCCATGAGAAATAAAAAATAGAGAAATAGAAGAGTTGAGCCTAAGTAATGAAGAGAGAAAGAAAAAGAAAAGAAAAGAAAAGGATGAGGAGCCTAAAGAACCGGGATCCAAAGACCCATGGAGGAACAGGCTTTTAAAAACCATAAGGCAAAGGAAAGGCCTAGCCGGCCAAGATCAGCAAGCTAAAAAAGAAGCCCAATAGGAAGAACCGGGCCAGGATCCCAGAAACTGCCAAAGGCTTGGGATCCCTGGGACGCACAACATAGCCTAAATAGGATGAAATGACTCAAAGGAAAGCACCAAAGAGCACAAAGAACGAAGAACAAATGAGTCCCTCTTAAGTGCCTAGTGATACAGTAAGGAATCAGAAGATATAAAGCAACCATTCATGAACAAAGGATTGGTATCCCAAGGAACCCATAACGAGAAAACTATAAGTGGGAATGGCTGGAAGGAAACTTTTGACCCAGCAAAAAAGGATTCTGCTCACTTGAGAAAAATGATAAGAGGGAGGATGGCCAAAAGCTGGGTCTAAAAAAAGTAGGAAGTTTTGAGGAATGTAAAATTAAGAACAACTTTCTAAGCACACCCTGGAAGGGAAAGTCGGCCATGGACTTTCAAAGAAATAGCACTAAAAGGAGGAGATTATGAGAAACAGGGAAAGGCTCAGCCTTCTGAGTGATAAGCACAAAACGAGTTCTAGTGCCCAGGGAGGGGCAAAAGAGAGAACTCACTGGTACCTCAGAGCCCTAGGGTCACACTATAAAAGGAAGAAGCAACCAACGTTGAAAGCACTCAACAATAGGAAAATCATAATAGAATCGTTAAGATAACTTTGTAAAACTCAAGGAAAACAGAGGAACATTTCTGGTATCCCCGAGAGTAGCTACTATAGCACATATTCGGATTCAAAAGTATTCAAACTTTGCAAGTCTTGGAGGCTTAAATAGCTAACTAAGTCTGTAATTTTTGAGCTTATTTGAATATTGTATCACGTCTTAGTGAGCACATTGTAATTATGATCAAAGAAAATTAACAAAGTACCTCTCATTAATCCGGGGATCCTTAACCACTGTTTTACGTTTTCTTAGCTGTTTTCATTGTCATTCAATACAGATATTCTCGTTTGTTAGTTAATTTGTGTTGTAGGAAACTTGCCCTGTGCACCACTTGGTTCTTAAACAGCCCTTTAGCTACGGTGAACCAAGCTCAGTCCACTAAATTACAATTCCTTGGCCCAGGATCCTTGGGCTGGTGTGCTGAAGAAAAAGGCACGCTCACAAGGTCTAATTATGTTATAAGCTCATGTTAGGCTAGCCCTAAATTCTAGTCTCTATATATATCATGTTAGGGTTCACTGTAATAGATGACTTGAGTATACAATAACGATGTAGCTACTAAGGCTTTATTTTGTGGATGTAGGCCATTGGCCAAATCACATAATCCCCTATTTTATTCTCTTTCTCACTTTCGCTTCTTTATATTATTTTATTCTTGTCTTTAACATGATATTAGAGCCGATGGTTATTGGTGGTGGTTCTTGGTGGATTGATTGTTGTTGTTGATTGTTCTCGGTAGTTTGTTGTTAGTGTTGTTCTTGTAGTTGTTGATTAGTTTTGCTTGTTCTCAGCGACAGATTTGTGGTTGTTTTCAACCATCCTTTGCCTTTCTTGATCTTGTTTGTTCTCGGTGGTGGGTGTCAAATTTGGTATTTGCTGTTGGTTTTTTTTTTGGGTGTATTTTGGCTTGTCTCGGCAGATTTGGCACTTCTCAGTTGTTTTCAGTGGATTCGACGTGTTCTGAAGCTGTTAGTGTTGGCTGTTGGCTAGAGTTTGGTCAGAGTTTACAATGAATACCCTTGTTTGGTTCAAGGTTTAAGCTATTCCCTATCCAAGATAAGGATAAATTAATCCTTTGTTGGTTGTTTGGGTATTGATTTTGGTTGTCCCTTATCCATGATAAGGATAACCTAACCCCTACAAAACCTCTATTTGGTTTTGTTTGGTATTGAAGAGTTTCATCCGATTCATCTCGTTTTTTGGTTAGTTCAACTTCAATTTTGGCCGGTTCACATCATTTTCAGTCTCTTCGAGCAAGTTGGCAGTTGTGTTCTTCTCTCTTTCTTGTTTTTGTTTTTCTAAATTATTTTAGTCTCGTTTTTAACACCTAAAACTCCAGTTTTGGAGCAAACTTTCAAACAAAATTGTATGTTTGCTCTCAATAAAATGATGCCACGTCATTTTTGGATTTAAGTTACAATAGTGATGTGACATCATTTTATTGGACATACTAAACACGCGTAGCAAGCTTATGTGGCACTTAAAAGAAAATATGGATGAGGGGTTGCTCTTCGAATTCTGAAACTTTATGATGTAAAATCTAAACTCTCAAACTTTAGGGGTGTAGTTTAAACTTTATCCTAATCTTTATCTTTTTCTCTTTTCTCTTGGTTTAAGACTCTAATAGTCATTATATAATTACACAGCCCTTTGAACTTTCTCAAACATCCAATAAAATTGGAAAAAAAAGAAAAGAATGGGAAAAAATTACTCAGCTTGCATGTGGATATGACTAAACCACTCATATTTTTCGTCCAAGTAAATGTCAACATGCTTTATCCAACAAGGGCTATGTAACTTGATGAAGGAAGAAAACAAACCTCCACATGGAGAGAAATCTTCTCAACTTGTTCAGTGTACCGTGGCAAAGCTTGAACCAATTTGCTTCCATCCCTAGATAAAATTCAAAGAAATGTCATAAGTGATTGAAGTTATGTGCAAAGCTGCATGATGAAATTAAGAAAACTTTTGACACCATGTATTTTTTTTTTCTCCTTTTTGGCTTGAATCCTACTTAATTTCTAATGACCTCAGCAACTCATCTCCCATGTACATATTTATGAGAAGTAGTGAAATCGGTACAAAATGCATTTCAAATATCATAAATCAAAAGAATCATTAGAAAATCAGCAAAATTCACGTCATAATTCACAAAGCCTTGGAAAAGAAAATCAGCACCTATATCATTGCTAAACTGAATCTAACCTGTTCCACATACCCTATCCATCTTCCCTTCATGTTGTGTGTGTGTGTTCCATGTTCCTCGCTTCTCACATACCTGCTAGTGATCAGATACATTTTGATCACCTCTAATTGCATAACCTTTGTCTTCCTGGGTTCTATGCCATTTTTATGAGGGGTAAATCATCACCTAAAGGATCCTAACAGTAATGAAACTAAAATAGCAACCTATCTCTACACAAATCCTCATCAAAGTTGTAAATAATTTTTTCTTTCCTGGGTTTACTTATTTTACAGTCCCAAATACTATATCCTTCCTCACTTTTGATTATATTCTACAATTTATTTAACTCTTGTAAGAGAACAACATTTGTAATCAAAACACAACAGGACCCTACTTAATGTAACTTTTCAATCACAAGCAAGAAGCTTACCAATTGACTAGATAGTGACTTTTTGACTTATAGGCTTCATTTTTATTTTTGACAAGTAACTTAAATGCCATTTTTTTGATTGACAATTAGATGAACCTTGTGGCTCTTTAATGACAACCTAACCCTCCACCTTGTGGCTCTTTAATGATAACCTAACCCTCCACCTTGCCATAATCAATTCCAAAACACAATGGTGACAATCAGATAAGCATCCAGTTCTATTGGACATATGCCATGGTATTGCTTAGAGAAAAAAAAACTACAAAATAGGTGAAATAAACAGTGATAATGTGTTAAATCCCTAACATTGAGAAACACTAATAAGCTAAAAACCATGTAACATGCAAAGTTCAACATCAAATGCCTGCACCAACCTTCTACTCTGTTAGATTTGCGCAGCTTTGTTCTTCAATATGAAGTTGGTAATCTTCTCAAGCAAACGTTCACCAGCCTGATAGTTCAGTTAGTGGAAAAAGGAATTCATGTCAAGATATTGAAGTGAAAGAAAAACTATACAGCTGACCCTGTTATAATTTATAATCAAGATGGATAGAAAAATTATTGATTAATTAAAATTCTTTACAACTTTAATGAATAAAAGAATTCTTTTTTTGGGCTTCCAGACAAAAACACAAAAAACTAAGATTATTTAGATATTTATTAGTTAATAAATTGAACCATAAACAATTTTAATATGAGTGACATGTGTGTGTGTGCGCGTGTGCGTGTGTATATAAAGGTAAAAAGAAAATGTAAAGGAGTGATGGAAACAAGAGAAAAAAAAAAAAAGAGGTTTAATGGAATGTTCCAAGAGGAACCTAGTTGAGACTTCGGCTTATGTGAACAGAAATCAATGTAAGGAGTAATAGTTTCTGAAAGAAAAGAAAAGAATCTTAAAAATATCCAAGAATTTGAAGGAAAAAAAGGTAATTAAATTTATTAATTCATATAATATTTAAAATAAGTATAATTATTTTATTCCTATAAATAATAGTCATAAGGAAACCTTTTGAAAACTATTAGTTATAAAATATGAGAATTATTAATTATAAGTGGAATGAAATCTCCTCCCCTATATTTATTATAATAATGATAAAAAAGTAAATATTAATTATAAGGGGGTCAATTGTATATGTATTAAACTGATGTAGAACAGACAGCGCATGCCTTCTTGAAGCAGCAAGGGCGCAGGAAGTCACAACGTAAGATCAAAGGGGGGTGCTAGTAGGGGCCATCAGAGGTAACAGTGTTGGAATTGCATGAAATTTGGCAGGTTGAAGGGAAACAGCGTTTTGATCCAGATTCATGATGTCATGAACGTCGCCAAATTTTAGGCAAATTCCTTCGTTAAGGCCCCGAAAACAATGTTTTTGCTATTTATAATAATATTTGTTTTTCCTTAATAACTTTTAGTTTAAAAGTCAGAATAAGGCCCCGTCTGTTTTGGGACGACCCTTAAGGTCAGTAGTTTATGATTCTGTGTTTAACTCAATTTTGCCATTTTTGGTAAAATTCGGTAATTTTGTCACCTAATCGCTTAATTAGTGCAAATTAGGGTTTTAAACGTTTTTACTCAGTATTTATATGTTTTGTAGCCGTCAGAGGCAAAACAGACTATTATCAATAAACACAGACATTTTGTCAATTTTCTCTTCTGGTGGATTCCAGTTTATCTCCTTGTGGATTCAGGGAAACCCCTCGTGGATTCGAGGTTACTACCAGAAACTAACAGTTTAGTTTCTGTTTCATCAAGAGAGCATCGTGTGTGCTTCTCTTCAGGCTTCCGTGACATCATAAACGTACATCTGCTATAAGCCAGATTGGATCATGGTCCTCCAGAAGGACCTCCTTTCTTTCAGTTTGACCACCTGTTTTGCTGGGAACTTCATATGAAATATATGCCATCCATTAATATAAAAACACAAGACAAAAAGGGAGGAAAAAAAAATGAAAAAGCAAACATAGAGGGGGAAAACACAAAAACAACATGAAGATTTACCTTATACAAATATTTATTATCATCCATATCCAACATGACACATTGCATTGTAAGTCCATTTGTGTATGACAGGAGCAATCTATACATGCAATTTCAACACACTCAATAAATTCAAACTGGAAGAGCATACCCAAAGAATGTCATGGCAGGAAAATTAATTTGACCTGATCAACAGATCTATTATGGAAAGTTGGGAGTGGTAGATTTGTATTTAGAAATATAGTTCCAAATTGCAGCAGCAAGCTTTGTAGTAGGCTAATGCCACTTTTGTAGTCATCAAGTGCCTTGGCAGCATGATATTGCACAAATGGCAGCTCCTGAGAAAATGCAAAGATATGTAGAAATTTCCATAGAAAATAATGGAGAGTACTGATTTGATTATCAAGGAGTAAATTCTTCCACATATAGTGCTAAATAAAAATAAAGATAAAAGCTTCAGTGCCTAAACTCATTGCTAAAGCTAAGCATAAACCATGTATCTTTAACTTAAAGGTCTAATGCAGCCAGACCCAAGCCATTGCTCAATTCCTTAACATGAATACAAGAGGTAAATGACTCCAACCACCCAAAAATGGTCGTGCTAAGGCTTTATTTTGTTCTATAAATCCTAGTTAAACCAAATTGAATTGTATAACAACGATGGAAGACTTTACACATGGCCAAAAAGATAAAAATGGTCATTCTAGTGGTCCTCATCTGGAAAATTCAACCAAATAGAGAAGACACGAAACATATGCAGTAAATTCCAATAAAACACTGAGCTCACCGTTATCATTATTTATTAAGAGCTAATTAGTTAAACAATTTGCATATGAGTGACAAATTCCACATTGAGCATGATTGAATCAGGAGAAAAAGGTTGAATCATGAGAAATGGAGCAGAGTTTTATTAATAATTCAGTTTGCATGGGCAAATCTAGGATAATAAAAATAAAGCGTAACACAAATGGTTGAGTGAAAATATGTAAGCGATACATAAGACTAGTCTAGTGCTACAGGATGGTACACAAGATTTGTCACATGCTATAACTGTGCATTTATGGTAACTAAAAACATGATACTGGAGCAGAAAGTTGTTCCCACTCCCAGATTTTTTACCCAAACAATAAAAAAGCATAAAAACTAGATCATAAGTTAAAAAAGGCAATCAGAAAAATTAAGCGTGTTTCTGATTTAACATTATTGGTGATATAATAAATGGAGGCCACATGTAAAGATAAATTTATATTGAACATAAGTAATCACAGAAAGAAATTTTTTTAGTATAAGATTCAAACCTTCAATGAAGCAATATTGTAGAAATTTGAGTTGCCATCACATTAAACAAGCATCAAACTTGCGATGGTTCTCAACATCACCAAAAAGTTCCTCCAATGCTCTTTCATGATTAGTGATAAAAGCCTGCATTGAAGGGATATAAGTTAATAAAGCTATTTCAAATTTCGTTTAAATGGCTAGAACAAAAGTGAAAATCAATATGGTTGGCATGCTCAGTAGTAACTATAATCCTAAATGTCCTTGCCAACAGATGTCAGAGTAGCCAAATGCAGGACTGTCTGTAAAGCATACAGATTCCCTTTCCAGTTTCCCCACATCTTGGAATTTTATATTTCAACTCTCCTGAACCTTTGTCAAAGCATTATCTAATCTATACAGAGACAGACAATATTTAATGAAAAAGTCTAACTAAAAGCAAGTTTAATGACCTGAGATTAAGAAAATGAAGCAAGAGCTGTGAAAAAAAAAAAGCATTTATGATCCACATGGACAGAGGCTTCAATAATAATCTCTTCATCCATACAAATTTAAATTGAATCTATATTAACACCAAAACCCAAAGATGTGAAGCCGATTTTCTGGATAAAATAGGAATCATGTGTTTAATTGTTGCCCGCTGATCACTGAATGGAAGAATTTCTTCACTAGCATTGCAGTCTGGGTGCTTGGCAACTTTTAGTACCCAGTGTACAGATTATGCAGTTTCAGAATTTTCTCAATTGTGTCAAGTAAATTTAGAATTTGACTGCTTGCTTTTTCTTAGAGAAAAATCCTAGAAGAAATCCCATATTGAGGTGCAGGGCAATTTCTGATTGCAACTTTGGTATGGAGAAAATCTCATCAATCTCTGTTCTTTTCTTTATTGTTACAAATACTCTTTTATCATCAAAGAGGGAGGATTTACTTTCTATTTATGTTTGTATTGTAAGTATGAAGCTTCCAAAATTAAATTTGAGTCCTCATGGAGCAGTGATGCCATAAAGGACTCTGGCCAAAAGAGTTATCATATATGAGACATAGTGGGGTTGAACGTGTGATATGTATTGAGGAAATTTAGCATGTTGAAAATTATTAATTGGGGGAGGTAGAAATAACATGGATGGAAGAAACTTTTTTTTCAAATTTATCTAAAATTTAGGAGTTTTTAAATTAGTAATTTTATGTGTCTAACCCTATTTTATACTTTCTAAATAAGTGGATTTGAGGGTACTTTGGGCACATAAAAATTGGATTTCAAACAAGAGAAGTCCCTTAAATTGTAGAATAGATGACAAGTGAAGGGGCTCATGTACTGTAGGAATTAGTCTAAACTCAAATGGGTTGGAAATATCCTAGCATAATAATGATAAACGTCAAATGACTCATTTAAGATTTTTTTTTTTGATAAGTAAGAAGAGAATATTATTAATGAAAAGAAAAGCAAGAGAAACACAAAGAGTTCACGGTAGTGAACAAAGGAAAAAAGGAACAAAAAGACAGAAGCAGCCCCTAATCTATTCTAATAGATGAAATAAAATTCATAAGAGTAGAACAATCCGAGAAACCCTAACAACGAGACCAATCAAAGAGGGTCCTCTAGCAAATCTCTAATAATTGAACCATAGTTTTCCCCTCATCCTCAAACGACCGCCGATTCCGTTTAGTCCAAATAGTCCACATTAAACAGCCTAAAACCAAATCCCAAATATCAGAACTATGCTTCCTAAGCCAATGATACCAACAAAATAATAAGTCCACAACTGAACCTGGCATGACCCAATCGATCCCAAACAACCAAAGCATATACATCCACAAAGAATGAGTTATTGGACAAAAAAGTAATAGGTGATCCACAGATTCCGCATTACAACAACACAAACAACAACGATTCACCAAAGGGCGACAACGAAGTATAAGATTATCCAACGTTAGAATCTGACCATGAGCTGCTGTTCACATAAAAAAAAGCTACTCTTTTAGGAACCATAACTTTCCAAATACCCTTCCAAGGGAAAGTGGAATGAGCTGCATTATGAATCTTATGATAAAAAGACCGAATACCAAACTTCCCATTGCCATTAAGATCCCAACAAAGCCTGTCACACCCCCACCCCTAGGAATTCAGGTTTGGATGAAATGAAGAAGGGAGTAGAAAGCCGTCAAATCCCAATCATTGAATCCCCTCTGAAATCTTAAACTCCACACTCTGTCATTATCACCCACTGGAGGGCTTAACTCATCAGAAATATAAGCATCCTTATTAGCTGAACACAAAAATAATTGAGGATAAAGAATTTTAAGAGGAACATCCCCAGTCCACTTATCATGCCAAAATAGAATACGAGAACCATCCCCCACCACAAAAGAGAAATGCTTAGCAAAAGTTTCCCACCCTTCATTAATACTCCGCCATAACCCACAAATATGAGCCCTACTACAAGCTCTAGTGCACCAACCCCCTTTTCCCTCCCCATATTTCATGGCAACGACTCTTCGCCACAGATGAGAGGTTTCATGGCCATACCTCCAAAGCCATTTCCCTAATAGGGCCTGATTAAAAGGTGCCAACTTCCGAATTCCTAAACCACCCAACTCATGCGGTAAACAAACCCTTTCCCAAGCCACCAATGTATATTTGAAGCACTTAACTGATGAGCCCCACAAAAAGTTCCTTTGAATACATTCCAATCTAGTCGCTCCAACTTTAGGGATAGTAAAAAGGGAAAGGTAATAAATTGGAAGGCTTGAAAGGGGTACTCTTCAGCAAGGTGAGCCTAACCCCCTTTGACAAATAAAGCTACTTCCAGTCTGAAAGCTTCTTTCCATCCTCTCAAGGATCAGATTCCAAATAGAGGCTGTCTTGTACAAAGTTTCCAAAGGCATCCCCAAGTAAATCATAGGCAAACTGCCCACCCTGCACTGAAGGATATTAGTCAAAGACTGAATGTTACGCACCTCCCCAATAGGGACAATTTCATTTTTCTGCACATTCACCTTCAAACCAGTAAAAGCTTGAAAACAAGTCAAGACCATCCTAATGGACAGAATATTTCCTAGGTTCGTAACAGAGGAAGATGGCAGGAGTTCACTGGATTCAATAGTATCAAACAGCTAATTCTTATATGGTCCATGTAAAAATTTCTGGTGGTTAATTTTGAAGGCGGAAATGTCTGCTGTAAAGTAAATTGAAATTTTGAACCTTACAATTTACATACATATTTTGCAAATTTCACTTTTATTTAAGCATTGAAGTGTAAAGCCTGGCTTCAATGTGATAACAGTTTCAACATGTCTTAGAATCACCAGCAACTGAGACTTCAGCTTATACTAATAACAATCATGATTAAACATTGTTAACCATTCACCAAAGACAGTCTTCTAACTTGAGGACCATCTGTCACCATGCCCAGCAAGCAACACTTAATTAAAATGGGCAGCCGAATTGGCTCCCAAAAAGAATTTGTAGAAACTTCAGTACTCTGCAAACCTTGATACATTATAGGTTGTGATGCAGTGAGGAGAACATAAACACAACATATATTATATGGTGTAGAAGAAGTGTTTAAGAAGAAATTTCCAGCAATAACAAGATTACAGTTAGGAGAAGAAAATGAAACCCAGTAATCTATAATCTGGAAAGATAATTCTGGACACAATTCACCAAAAGTTGTGCAAATCAGAACTTCTCATATAAATAATATTTTCTTAATACTGTATTCACGAGTTGAATACAAGAAGATGGTGTTTGCATAAAAGGAAATTTAAAACTAAACAGATTAGTTGACTCTCTAAACTTGATATGAGGCACATTGATTGACATAGCATCAGGAGAACTGAAAGAAGAGATGTTCTCAACAAATACCTGATTATCTATAGGAAAGCACTCCAAATTCATCTGCATAAACCAAGAAAAAAAGAATTCACACAATATGATTCAAAGAGAAAACTACAAAAATTACATTTGATAAGAATAATAAAATAACAAAATGAAGATCTAGACCTCTCTCAGTGCACCAATGCAGGGTAAGACACCTGTATCACTCTTGATGTAATTTTCAAATTCCTTCGAGACTAGTGAACTGAAAAATACAAATTCCCTGGAACCCAAAAGACAGGAAAGGAAAGGAAAAACAAAACAATGATCAGAACAGCGCTAACTGAAATTCTAAAAAGAAATATAAATTAGAATTTTCAGAAAGCAGAATCCATTAAATATTTCTTGTATAAAGGCTCCCTTCCAGACATGTTAGACAAAAGCATAACAGCACTACACACTAGCAAAAATACAGGGTTAAAATGGATCCATTTTATCAATGTTTTGCATTAAATGGGAAAACTCAGAAGTAAATGTAAGATAACCATAAACTGTGGATATGTTTATATAAACAAAACTAAAAGGGAAGAAGAAAGCAGGGCAAAAAAGATAATGCAGAAACCAAATCAACGAGAGCTAGGAGGTGCATCTCCAACTAAACAATCATTATTAAATAGGAGCTAGCTATCCAGCCAGGCTATTTTTGATTTGCATATTAATAGAACTATGTTATGGTTAGTAGAAATATAGAATTGACAAGTAGGCATACTACATATTAGTAAATTAGTTTAAAATTTTCCAAGCCAGAAATATTATTTCAGTGAGTGCACATAACTTCATAGCAAAATGTTAGATAGTTTTCAACAAAAAATATTTGATGAACACCGGATTGGTAACTCAAAAGTTCCAAACATTAAGTGAACTTTCTCTATCTTGATCTAAGAGACTAGATCCCTGCATAGTTATCATAGAGCCCCTTCTTAACTTCACTTTACAATATAGATCAAGCATGTGAATTAAATGACTTTAAATCTTTGAGCTATCTGATAACTAATTTTGGTAATATGCTAGTGCAATTATAGCGGCAGCAACATGTAGCTCCAAATGTATATTTGAGGTTACTGTTACAAACAAGGACACTAAGTAGAAATACAAAAAAAACATGAGGGCAACATTAATGATTGTGTATGTTAAAGAATGTACATAAACATTTTCTCTTGAAGGCAACTAAGGAAACAAATATGTCTCACAACTGACCAAAAGAAAAGGAAGAAGAAGAATTTATTGTTCTTTTGATGGCTGGATGAAATAAATATTATCCATGGATGGCAATGATTGCATTCTCTGGAGAAAGTCTTTGACCACTACAATGAAAGATCTCTAGAAGTTAATACCAATAACTAGCATTGAAGAACCACATTACAGAGTTGTCTGGTACAATTTTTAAAGTGGGTTTCAAAATGATGACATTCATAAAAAATTTTATTGGAAAGTTACACATGCTCCTAATAAGACTTAATTCCATGACCTGACCCTCTACCAGTAAGTTTAGAATATCAATAACCAGAGTTGAAGGATGCACTATGAAGTTGTTTGGAACAGTTGTTGAAGTGGATTTCAAAATGATGCCATGAATAATGATGAATGCATTCTGGATGACAAGGAGCACATTACAAACGTACAAAGTGAGACTTGTTCCATGACCTCAATTTCCACCCCATTTTTATAGATAAAGAAAGTTCCATTTAAGCAAAGCCCATTAGAAAAATTATGATGTGCATTATTGGTAAGTTACACGTATCCAGTGGTTGGGTTCACACTCCGTCCCATTATTATGAGAAGATGAAGTGCAAGTTGAGATAAAGCTCATTGGTGATGACTTGCTTCAATTCAAGATGAAAAAGGACCAAAAATTAAATGCTTATGGCTAAAAAGACATTTTAAGCATTATGACGGAACTCTATTACTGTGAAACATGGAATATCAGAGTTTGCATTCAGCCAAAGTTGAATGCAACGAGAAACATGTTATAAAAAAAGAAAACTTAATCCAAAAATGCAAAAGAAAAATCTATTTCGATGCTTACGTGAAATTCCTTGGTTAGTGATGTTTGCCATTTTACACAAGTGACCTGCAAAAAAATCATTTGTTTGAATAAAACAACCTATCATGGTTAACTCCACAATCATAGAAACCCCACAAAGTGCTATTGTTATCCATGTATTCAGAACAAAAAAAAAAAAATAATAATAATAAGGAATTTCCTTTATAAATTAGAGCATGTTCGAATATGATTAGGGATTTGTTAGAATTAGAGTTAAATAATTAAATCTACCATTTCCTAACCGCTTAAGCTTTTGGAATGATCAGTAATTGATCACTTTTTATTGCTATTATCTAAATGGACAACATGGATAATCCTAGATTCATTCAAAAAGGCAACACCAATAGAAAATCAATCAAGTTTTTTGGTATAGAGTAATTATATAAGAAAATGAATCAGATTAAGGACTTATCTCTCTAGCATAAGTCTAATTAGTAAACAACCAAAAACGAGCTTCCTTTACAACAACATTCACAATCAGTAACACAGAAAAACATTTACAATAAGCGTTTGCCATTCATAGTTTCTCTTAAACCACTGAGTCCTGACTGCCTTTAGCTTTAGGTATGATTTACAATAAACGACTACCGTTTAGCTCAGTCGCACAAATAACATAAACATTTCTGTCATTGCGCTTCATTTTTCAACTCCTTTAATTTTTTTTAATTTCTTTCAAAATTTTCTCAGCAACTAAACGGAGTTGAATATGAAATTTTTGGAATTTTATTATTTTATTATTTCATATATCCTAAACCTCCGTTCGGTTGTAAGAAAAAAGAGGAAAATTATGCTTTGATTCTACGTTTAAATATTGATTTGCTTTCTTTCCATAAATTTGAGGTTTAAAACCTTGATTACGTTTCCCTGCATGCATTTTCTCGGGAAACAAATGGAAAAAAAAGACCAGAATCCAGAAACAAAATTCTAAACAGAGAGAGAGAGCGCTTATGATCACGGCCATTTTGAACAAGGCTTTGTGTGGCGCTGCCATGAGAGAGGACAATTTGGAATCCAATAATGACATTGTTGCAGCAGCAGATTCGGAATTCAACAAATGGAATCGCAAATGTAGAGAGAGAGAGAGAGAGGTGCGTGTGTTTGAGAAATGAGAAGGTTGTTATATTTGCGTAGGGACGTGTCATTTGGTACGTGGAAGTTCGTTAATGTTTCAAGGACAAGCCAAAAATGCCTCAGTTTTACATCTCCATACGGCGTCGTTTCATGCTTTAGTGGGGTGTGTAGTGGCGTACAAAGTTTGTAAGCACCTAGCCAAAGTATAATTAATTGTTGGGACATAATTACATATCTTGTTGCACACACACAGAGGCCACAACATACACTATTTATTTTTTGAAATGAAATTTCTTGCATAATGATTATGCAATAGACACGGCCCTAAAACATATTACATATATGTAATTGGATATATTTAGATATTTTCAACTTTACTAGGGAGAGGGAGAGGCCCACCATTTTGTGAGAGAGAGGGAGCATACTCTCGGAGTATGCAATAACAACCTTGTCAATTCTTCCTCTAAGCTTTTATAGCTACATTGGCTTCTTCAAATTAGTCATCTATCATCCCTATCTAGTATCTGCTACAATAAATAATGTGGCTAGCATGAACATTTCAAGAGGCAATGCTTTCTCTCTCCTAATAACTCAAAATGAATCCAGGTCAATTAAATAGACCTAGGTCAAATATCCAAGTCAATTAGTTGTCAGGTATTGAGGAATATACACACACACACACACACACACACATGCACACATAGAATGGTGGGTCTCATCCACCATGGGGACTAGGGGCCCACCTCTCTGTGAGAGGAAGGGAGCATATTTCCGCAGTGTACAATAACAACTCTATTGATTCTACCTCCAAGCTTTTATAGCTACATTGGCTTCTTCAAATTAGGCATCTAGCACCCCTATCTACTACAATAATTAGAGTACGATATAGTTGCACGCAATGAAATCTTTCATCCAAATACATTGAGATCAATTGTTACTTTATTTGTCACCATCTTTTTTCAGAGTACCTCATAACAATGATCCATTCTTTCTTATGATCAACTAGGTAACATTTTGAACAAATCTTATCACTAAGTTGGTTGTATGATACTGTATCAAAACTCAAGTTTGTGCATTATGTTGCTAGGCTTGCAAAAAATAAAAATGATTTGTTATGTTTTTAACATGCACATACTCATTATCTAATTGGTCGAAGCATGGCATTTATCCTAAGTTAGTGCATCTTTGGAATGTTGAGTAATTACTTGTTAATTGGTCGTTATTGACAACCAGCATTATCGAAAAGGCCCCCCCCCCTTAATTTGTTACATACTCTAATAAAAAATGATAATCGCTAATACTTTAGGAGTAAGACCATCAATATGACTGTTCGATTAACATCAAAGTTTACAATGATCAAAGCGAATCACAGAATCAAAAGATATCAAGCCACATCAAGTTTTAATGGCTAAGATGCATTTTTGTAAATTAGGGTTAAATCTATGTGATTACGGTTAATTTATTTTGAATGGTTCTTAAAAATTAATTTAAATTACGCAGATGCCAAAATCTCATTGGTTTAATTTGAATACAAGGATGTAATAAACAACATTAGATAAATCCTACAAGATACATTTTTTTTTTTTATTTTTATTTTTATTTTGCCTCTTGTTAAAAAGGAAGGATATTTTAAAATTAAAAATTAAAAATTACTTGGAAAGCACTCACATCTTTAAATTAACACTAAGGTTATACCCAAAGATAGTATCATGAGTTAATCCATTTGATAGAATGTATGAGTTAATCCAATAAGCAATGCAATCCAATTAGAAGACTCCATAATTACTATCATTACTTGAAATATTTTTTGGATAATATTCTTTTTCGATTGAGTATGGCCTCGACTATTAAATTAGTTAACCATAGATATTTTTGTTAACAGTCGTATAGTAGATATACCAAATAGTTACCCGGGGCATGTTCAGTTGTCCAATTGAAGCTTAGTTATAATCTTATGTTCGCTTTGAGGTGTATTTTGTAACTTTTATGGTTTTCAAGGAAACGAAAAGATACTATAGCTTCCTTCAAGGACAAAACTTAGGTATAGTTTAATTTGTAGGTGCTATAGATTAGGTTTCTCAATTAATATAAATTATTTAATTAGATTAGTCAATAAGTCACATATATAGATTTAATTGTCTTTGGAGGAAGATAACATTGCTTGCACCACATTGGCCAATATTGTCATATAGTTGAATTTAACTAAGAGATCTAAGATAACACAACACCTAAATAACTGTAACTAGGTTTTACCCTTGTTTAAAAGGTTACATACTAAAAAGTGAAATATTATCTTTAAGCATTGGTATATTAACATTTATATTTTCATTTTATAATAAACAAAAGAGTATATTTAGTTGCACTTATTGATAAATATTTCCATTTGAAGTTCATCAACAGAAAGATCCAAATGAGTACATTCAATTAAGGGCATGTTACATCACAAGTAAAATAGAAAAAAAAAATCGCTTTTATTAGTGATATAGGTAATAATAAATAAATAAAACTTGTATTATAAGCAGTTTAATTAATTAGAATAGGATAAAGTATAGAAAATATCTCTTAGAAAAATTTATGAATGGTGTTCTTAATCATCTGAGAGGTTAGCAAGGCATAAGCTCGTTCAGTGGGGTGATAACTGTCCCAGAAGATGTATTTAGTGTCATCCTTGCATGTATTTGGATTATAAGCACAAAATAAGATGCCAACCTCAAAATTTCCCGTGCCGCAACATCCATCATCCACTACTTCAAATCCTGAATTCATAAGTAATGATCAACAGAAAGAAAATGCAAATTGGTCTTAGCATATGATGTCTACATTGGCATATGTTTTTGTTAGTATTGTAAGGCATCATCACATTAGTTTTTTTAGTTCGTCTCCTAGTTATATATAACTTTATAGAGGGTTGTGTTTGTTTCTAGATTTGAAATCTTCTAAATGGGTTACAACTCTTGATGAAAGGGTGCTTGAATGATTATAAATAGAGGATGTCTAGCTCCTTTCATTTCTAAACAAACTCTTTGAATATGATTTCCGACCTAATGAGACTTGTATTTCTTTGGGACCAAATTGGTATCAAAGGAAGGTTTCCCGCACAATGTTTTCCACGGAAACTGTGTGGACCATTGCTTTAGCCAGTTGATGTGAGAGTCTATGACCATGTGGGTGAGTTGACCACCTTAATTGGTTGTAGTGATTGGAGGCAACAACGTAAGAGCATTGACATTTAATTGGTTCGTAGACATAGATTATGCTGCTAGAAGCTTATCCAGCGACCATGACTACTATCACTGGCAAAACACATGAACGACCTAAGCAGTAATGCTGTGAATAGATGGTGCATGGAGAAATGGCCAATGAAAGAGCAGATCGTTTTGGACAAAGGTAGAAGAAGTAACTTGGAGATGTAGAAAAAGAACCCTTTTTTTTTTTTTTTTTTGCAAGGGGGAAGGGGCTTGGTTGGTAAATGACCAATTGTTAAGTGGGAATTCATACACGTAACAAAGCAACTTGTACTTTAGCTTTAGTGATAAATAATATTACAGAATAATTGGAAACAGTAGTGGCAAACGATGTAGTTTTGTAGCACAAGTCTGACCTGGATCTGATATAGATGCGACTAGGTTAGCCATGGGTTATTGATCATACCGAATTCAGTTTGACATTATTGGACCATTTTTTGACCCATCTGGCACAATCTGGGCTAAATTAACCTAGTTTCAATAGAAGAATTATATAAAAAGCCTTGAAATTATAGGAATTCTAGGGTATAATACAACCAATTAGAGGCAACCCAATATTGAAAGAATTTGGTTTACTTTCCGTACTTTTTTAACTAGAGATCTATTTTTATTTTAAATACACAATGTCAAATGGTAATGAGTTTTAATCTCTACTTTTTATTTAGTTAGTGGATGATGTGACAATTTCTTATTAGAACAAAGAGAGAATCCAGTTAAAAAAGTAATAGAGATAAGTCAAACTCATATTGAAGTGAATCACAAGCATTAGAGATAATGATGATGACAATTACCATGTTCTGTAGGATGTTGGATAAGATGAAGTAATCGATAGTACATATCCATGTAGACGAGTTTAGCTGCTGGAAGCTTTTTGTTGAGTTTAACCAATTGAGCGGAGAGCTTGGAGTTGAAGAGAATTGCTGCTTGGTTTAAAGACACTGAACAACTTCTTTGTAAGCCTCCTCTCAGTGTTCTTTGCATAGGCAAACACCCTATTGCTGGTATACTTAACACTCCAATCCTTCTCACACCCAATGCATAGAGTTCCTGCCAATTATTTACTTTAACCTGTCAAACATCATGAAATAGCATAAATTTTTTTTTCTTCTTTTTCCTCCCCTTAGATTTTTAGTGTAAGTTTTTTTACTTATAATTTCAGGTAAGAAATGGTCTGTTTTCTATGGATAGACTTACAATTACCAACAACGTAAAAAAAATTGTTAATATATAGATGATAGTTCTTTTGTAAATTCTTATTAATTTGGCTACACTTCTAGTCTACACTATTTTGCTACAAATTAGAGTTGCAATTTTGAATACAAATTATGAGTTGCAATTTTGAATTGGAAAGACCAATGCACTTGAGCATAGGTATGTAAGCCCGGCTCTTTAGTTCTTTACAATGGGGCACTTACATGGAGGTTATTAAAGATATATTAGCCCAATAATAAAATGATGTTTTTCGGCTTGGTCGGTCAGGCCTGATTCTCAAAAAAAGAAAAGAAAAAGAAAGAAGTCTATTAACCATATTTAGCTTACTATATATTCTCATATTAAGTTTATTGTAACACAAAACTTGTTTTACACTCTCATATAATTAAAATGTAATTCTTAATTAAGGGTTTCCTCCGTGCATATAGACTGTCTGAACCACGTAACTCTTGTATTCTCTATTTTATACTTTCAGTTCTGCATTTATTTTAACATATGATCAACATGATATATCAAAGCTAACATTCAATAGTGGCCATGAGTAGCTAGCCAATTTTTCTTATAAAGCGTATCTAGGGAATCACATTGTCCTTATGTTTTCAGAAACTTACTTGCAAGAAACTTAAAGATGAATTGATCATTAGATCCGTATAAGAATTGATATCATACTGAAACATCCTGACAAAATAAGTATTTGCAATGTCATCAGTCCCTATGCTCAACATGTATATTCCTTTCGATAGTATAGAGGCCATTCTGTCTTCACCCGCTGCTGCCTTTATTTTCTTTATGTAATTCTTGAACATCTCTAATTGATCTGGCAATGATAAGGCAGACTGATATGGAAGAAATAAGCTAGTCATGGAATTTAGAATTAAAATAAGAAGAAAAACAAAGGGAAGATCAGAGGAATTACTATCATCATGGATGTGAGAGGATCATATCCTGCACCACCAGAGGCAAAACTTACGCCACTAAGAAGGTCTTGAAGTTGCAAGTTTGAGTCCAAATAAGCTGGCAAGAGCTCCTTGAGACCTAATTCTTCAGCTGAAGATTGTTTCAAAATCTCTTAAAATCTACATTTTTGTGTGTAAGAGTAATGATTATCACATATAGTGTGTACGTATATAGACTGAAATCGTGTTTTCACAAACTGTGCATAGTTGTATTTAACTAGCTAGTTAATTATGTGCAACAATAATTAATAGTATGTGTAATAAAAGGCTAGTCCATTTAGCAGAATCTAATAGCTAGAGCAGTTTTGGGACTACCTATGAAGTCTGAGGGAACCCTTCCATTGCTAAACCTTCCAGTAGGTTTTCCTCCCTGGAAATCTTTCCCATATGGAGGGAAATTGCACTTTACTAAAGTATTGATATGGTTGTTGTTTCCTGTATCCACGATTGAATCTCCAAATACAAAAACTGCTGGAACTTGACCTGTTTCATTTTTAGGTAGTATCTTGGCACATCCATCATTAAGGAAAAATATAATGACACAGAAAATAATGAATGAAGTAGAAAAAACAGAATTTCCAGGGTGGAAGTTCATTCTAATATATGAAAATCTACTTTCTTCTTCAAGTTTACAAGGAACAATGAGAAGAGAAAATTCTGAAAGACCCAATTTCTTTTTAAAAAATCAGTGATAGAATTGTAAACGCAGGAACTTTGACAATAAACTTGAGTTTGGTGCCAGCATCTTACTGGATGCAAATATGTTGTAGTTGTTAGAATTTAAAGGTAGAGTGCATCTGTGCATGATTACGTGCTCTTGTTATTTTGGTAAGGTAGAAGAAGTTGTCAAATTCGTTAAGCGGCGCCTATTTCAGTTGAACGAGGAGGGTGTGGAGTGTGGACATGAAAAATTAAAAGATCAATCCATTTTGGCAATTTATATACATATTCCCGGTGTGGATTGTGGAGCACTAGGAATTGGAATCCTCCACTATAAGGAGCCAGGTAAACTGTCTCTTTGTGGTGGTAAAATTTTTGAAAGTCATAAGGATTAAAATATAAAGGTAAAAAAAAGAATCTTATAAGGGTATTAGTTTAGAAAATATTTTTAGAAATTTTTTATGAGAAAATAAATAAAAAAATTATTAATTTGTTTTGATAATTTTAAAATTTTTTCAAAACAATAATGTTAAAAATTTTATAAAATGGTTTATTAACAATTTTTTTAAGACACCAGATAACAGTCCAATTAATTTATCTTTGGAAAATGTTAAGTATATTAGTTTACAAACTATTTTTAAAAACATTTTATTGAAAAAATGGTAAAACAATAAATATTATTGATAGTTCATTGTAATATTTTTTATAAAAATAATATTAAAATTTTTTTTGTTACGATTTATTAACAATTACCCTCAATAACAAAACCCTTAATCTTTAGTGTCATCTCATGAATTAAATGGAATGATAACTTTCCATTTTATAAGGCTCCGGGGTAAGAGTCATGTTAGTTAATACACTAAAAACAAGGTTAGCGTGTAATAAATGTTCAATAATGACTCTTCTTTAATTTATTTCTTCGGCCTTTTCTTTCTTCTCCAGCGTACTAGACACGCACAAGACATTACTGATTACTCACATCTTCATAAATGTGGCCGACTTTCCTTCTCTTTTAGCCAACTATTTTAAAGCAAGCCTAAACCACTTCACAATGTCAAAAAAGCATGTTGACATTAATATTACGGCTTAAAACTAAAAGACAATCTCATTTAATGAGCTTTGACAAACGAGTGGGCTTGACCCATAGTGCAGTGCACCCAACCCAAATTAACTACGCATATGGTGAATTTAACGAGAGGAAGACAAGAGGCTGCCAATATCCATGGTGTATTTATTTCAAGTTGCCGCATAAAATGGTATAATTTGTGCTATAAGTTATCCACATTATGAGTTGTGAGTAATAAAAGTGCGATGATGAATTTATACGAGGACACACTTTTATCATTCACAACTTATCATGTGGACGAGTTGTGTAATACAAATTATACCATTTTATGTGACACCAGCATTACTTATTTATTCATTACTTATTTATTCCACATCAATCGTTGATTTCACTTTCACGAAGAGGGGGAAGATATTTGTTAGGCCTTGATTGTGTCATACTCCTTATATATTATATATAAATATCATGTTTGTTAATTGTGCCATTTAGTATAAAAGTGTAGATATTGTGTATAAAGACTGTATATCAAGAAATGTGAAACAATAATTTTCCTTTTTGTTATGTCCAATTTATAGCCATCTTTGATTCTTTATGATGATTAGGAGATATAGGTGCATAGTGCATTCCCCACTCCATTTTCATCTTTCGTGTTCTCATCTCTCTTATTTTTGTTGTCGCTTCAATTGTTAGTCCATTTTTACCGTAGAAAGTGATATAATCATACTTCATATTTTCAATTGGGAAATTATTGTTTCACACTTTCATACATACCATGGGAGCAAATGATCCGAGGACATTCTAAGACCCATAGGCCCTGCCCGAGGATGATCAAAGGCTCACGCATGTGTTAACCCAAGTCTGACACGTGGGCTAAGATCGAGGAGGGAAGACATCAAGACCACTCAGAACCGAACTAATACTTAGAATAAGAGGTCAGAGGAAAGGAGGCCAACTGGCCTGTCATCCAAGGAACAAATGCTCCTTGGGAGTGCCTTATGTAGCTCCCTGCACCAGAAAGTAAAGCATTGTGGAATATACCAGAGTCGTGCAAGCAACGGAAAGGGGAAATATTTGGAAAGGTGGCTATCACCTCCACATTTAATGTTCTACACCAACTGAACTGACTGCATTTATGAGAAAAAGACACCTGAACAGTGACTCCACAGCTCACAACTCTCTCTACCACCTCCAGAAGGGTCCTGATAGGATAGGCATCTAAATTATTCTCCTAAGACGTATAGATGAAGGGTTGAGATGCAATGGAAAGGACAATGTAAGGAAAGGAGCCCCTCTTAAAAGGGGGATGAAAAAATTTGACAAAAAAAGAAAAAAAGAAAAAGAGAGAGAGAGAGAGAGAGAGAGAGAGAGAGAGAGAGAGAGAGAGAGAGAGAAATAAAGACCCTATTGTAAAAATATTAGCTTTGATTGTTAATGAGTAATCCATCATTGGACCTGCCCTAGGAAGAATTTACCTTGAATTGTGCTTCTTTCGTTCATATTAATTGCTTTAGTCCTGTTGTCCTCAAGCTTATAATTTACTTAGCATTGCAATTGACTCGGAAAGCCCACTCTCTTACAAATTTATTGTATTGGGATTGAAGAACTGGGAGCCACTATTCTGAGTGGGCCTGAACTTTTCTTTTGTGTCCTTACACATACAATATACACCATTTCACAAAAAAACTTGAATCTCTTTTCTATTGACATCTTATGTAACTTTGTATTCTTTCCTGAGTCAAAGATCAATAAAACAAATTCTAGAAAGTAAAAAAAGAAAAGAAAAAAAAGGTGATAAATATATGAAAATAATTGAGTACTCAATAAAATAATGAAAACTAAGGATATGAAACACATGATTCGAGAGTGCATTGTTGAAAATGGGTTGAAAAAAACCTAAAAAACCTTAAATATTATTTTATTATTCATGCTAAATATGTAATTTATATTGATATTTTCTTTACCCACATGCCTTAAATAGACGTATTAAAACCACTAAAAAATTGTCATGTAGTATTTTCATAAACATAATGAATTTGAGTGGGACTTTTATAAAATTCATATAATCTATTTATAATCTTACCTTTTCTTTTTTAAGAAGACATTACATTTTTTAAATTAAAAAAAAAAAATCCTTAAAAGACTTTTTTTTTAGCATGTCAATATATATATATATATATATATTTTAGGGTCAAACTCTTAGAATTTTTATACTCCCTCCGTTCCAATTTGTTTGTCCTGTTTGAAAAGTCAAACTTTTTAAAGGAACATTATTTATTGTCTTGTCTACCTTATAAAAATGTATAAGTTTACAAAACTATCTTTAAATAAATTTATCAGCTTTTTTTAAAAAAGAGTTATTCTTAATGAGGCAATTAAAAAAGTACCCCAATTAGATTGATTTTTTTAAAATATTTGTTAGTTTTCTTTTCAAATAGTTTTGAAAATAAAATAGGGGTATAATAGAAAAATTAGTAAATTAATGACTTTATTTTTAAAAACAGGACAATATTTTGAGACATTCCAAAATTGAATAGATGACAAACAAAATGGGACGGAGGGAGTATTTAATAAGATTTAAACTCTATTTGGGCTAGGGGGGCCATGGCTCCTCTTAGTCCAAAGGTATGTACGTGATGGTACATAATATACAAAAAGAGTGAGTCAATTAAAGACCTTTCAATTTAGTAAGCTTTTTGGATAAATTTGATTTAGATAGGAACGGAGTCAAAAATTTGAGTTAAGGGGGCGGTTTTACTGTTTGTTGTGTGCGACGATTTCAACCTTTAATTCTGCTACTAAGTTGCTGAGATTTTTTTTTTTTGTTTGATAAGATCAAAATTATTTTTGTTTAGAATTTTTTAAAGGGTAGGGTTATTTATTTTGGATAAAATTAGTTAATTGAGCTTAATTTTGGTTTTAGTTTTATTGGTAATTTTTGTTGTTGAGTTTTTTTTTTTTTTTTTTGGGCTTGTATATTTTGTTTTAGATTTTAAATCTATAAATTTTTTTTGGTCACTAAAATGAGGAAAGTGTTAGAGCTATAAATTTTTTATAAATTACTGATATAATAAGTGGTTACTGGTAAATAAAAAAATGACGTGAGTAGTGTGCCCATATGTGAATTAATAAGAATTTGCCACCAAAACAGTTTGTAGAAATATTATAACAAAGTTTGTGAGTATAGCATTACTCTTAAAAGAATCAATGATATGGTTAAAGGAAAAGAAAATGTAATTAATTTTATAGAACAAAATTACTAAAATTAGTAAACATATATATAATAATATTTAAAAAAAAAAAAATTAGCGAGGCCATTTTCCTCCTAGTCTAAGGGTGGTTTCGTCCCTGATATTAGACAAATTAATGATTTATTGGTGTTTCCTATTGACTTAACTAGTAAAGTATCGTAGAATAAGAAGTTTAATTATACCTCTTATTTAAAACTTTAAAAACCTTTTCTATGTGCTGCTTATTAAATTTCAACTCAAGTGTAAATTCCTTTTTGAAAGGTAATCTCTTGGCTCTAAATGTGATTGTACTAATCTTCTTGCATAATCACGTCACCCACTCAAACACTAGCGTGAGAAATACTACTACTACCACCTACACACAAAGCACATGACGGGGCATAGCATAAACATGAATTAAGAAAAATCTAGTAGATAATTTCAGTACTTATTCACATGCTTAAAAACCACTTTCCTCCTGAAGCTGAGAGAACTTCATGTATAGATTAATCCATCGACATACTGGAACATTGCAGAATTGCTGACACAGTCTCAGATTGCATTACATTTTCATGATCATGAATAAAGAAAAATCTAGTAGATTGGAACATTTCAGAAATACTGATACATAGTCCCAATTTAAGCATAGTAATAACATAGATTGGACTCACTTCAAATGCTAATTAATAGCACAAACACTTCTAATAATAACTGGCCAAGAAAGAGAGATGAGAGATTACCCTCAGAAGAATTTGTAGATATAGTCATCCACGACTATTGGGGTAAGGATTTTATAGCCAACTCTGAGGGATGATAACTGTCCCAGAATACATATTCAGAGGCGTTGGTACATGTCTCTGGTGAAAAACTGGTACATAAAATGCTGACCTCTATATTCCCTGTGCCACAGCATCCTTTGTTTGCCTCTTGAAATCCTAATCCATAAGCAAAGGATTAAAAAAAAAAAAAAAAGCATTACATAACCCCCCTATATCTACAGTCACTGGATTAAGTTTACAGTGCACCTAGCAAATCATCACTTCCTGTGAGTACAGTTTGACCTACCAACTTTTGAGAAACCAAAATCATGTAGTAAGAAACAACAACAACAATAACAATACTTTAGTCCTAAAGTTCTGGGGTTAACTATAAGAGTATACCTTACATTGGGTATATGTTTCCCCTTTCTTGCAGCTGGTGTGAGAGAGGAAAATATATACCCAATGTAGGGTATATTTCTCCCGGCTATAGATTTTCAACAAATTAGTTAAGGTTAATTACTCAATATCCAAGTGAATCAAAACTATTAAAAAATGATGGTGGTGATTACCATATTATGGGTTTTGGATAATGGCAAGCAACGGGTTATAGATATCTAAATAAACAAGCCTAGCGTCTGGAAGTCTTTTATTGATGGAATCCATTTGGGAGGAGAGCTTTGAATTGAAGAGAATTGCTGCTTGGTTTGCGGACTCAGAACACCCTCTCAGTATGCCTCCAGCCACTGTTTTCTGTGATGGCACGCACCCTATTGATGGTAAGCTTAATACTCCAATCCTTCTTGCTCCTAATCCATAAAGTTCCTGCCCATTATATTTTTTTTTTGCCAGAAATTAAAGCTTGACAATGTTAGCTAATGTACACTTAAATGTACTGGACATGTTTGTTCAAGATCCAAGTACGGCCATGCATGACCAAATTAATTTACATGGTTGCAATGGCATTGTGTCTTTTTAAACATACCTGCAAGAAACTTGTAGCTGATCTAACCATTAGATCAGTATATCTGGGAATATCATAATGGGCTCTCCTAAACGGTGTAGAAAAATAAGTATTTGCAATGTCATCGCTCCCTGTGCACAATATGAATATACTTTTTGACAGTATAGTAGCTGTTCTGCTTTCTCCTACTGCTTCCTTTATCTTCTTTATGTAATTTCTGAACAAATCTAATTGATCCGATAACGATAAGACAGACTGATGATGGAAAATTAAGAAAATCACAATAAGTAATTGTTACAATATATAGGAATAAAAAATAAAATAAAAAAAAGAGGTGGAGTGAGAGAGAAGGTTACCACAATTTTAGCAGTGAGAGGATCATATCCTGCACCGCCAGAGGCAAAACTTACACACTTTTAAGGAGGTCTTGAAGCTGAAGATTGGGATCAAGATAAGCCGGTAGAATATTCTTAACACCAAATATTTCAGCTGAAAGTTTGTGTCAAGAAATCTTCAGTAAAATATATTATAGAGCATTCAATCATTGTATAATTGTACGTACTGGATCCTCAAAAGGTTTATTTTATTTTATTTTGTTTGGGGGTGGAGGGGGAGGTTAATTTAAACTGTAAATTTTGGATGTTGGTCATAAATTACAATGATTCCTGGACTGTTCCAATTCACACGCTGTAAGGACTCTACAATAAGTCCAAAAAGTACTCTATATGGTGGGAAACAGCAGTAAAATGAAAAGTAAATGCTAGACGCTACCTAAAAAATCTGCTGGGACCTTTCCATTGCTAAACCTTCCAGTTGGTTTTCCACCGATGAAATCTCTCCCATATGGTGGGAAATCACACTTAACCACAGTTTCAATGTAGTTGCTGTTGCCCGTATCCACTATTGAATCTCCAAAGATTATGACTGCGGGAACTGTTTCATTCTTAGGCAGCCTTGTAGTGCCGGCAGTAGTGTTATGGAAAATGTTGAACACGAGGAGGATTGAGAAAATAATTATATAGGAGCAAGAAAGAGGTTTTGATGAGGGAAACTTCATTGTGTTATGGTAAAGAGTTTTATGGGGAAAAGAAAAAAGAAGTATTAAATCTTGTTTGACAGTGTAGAACTTATAATTTGCATTTACATGACTATCTCTCGTGCTGCCTATTTATTGGACTCATAACTCACAATAGGTTGCACATGTACAGTTTGGGAAAGGTTAGTATTCACTGGGTAGAACTTATAATTTGCTTTTACATGACTATCTCTCGTGCTGCCTCTTTATTGGACTCATAACTCACAATAGGTTGCACATGTACAGTTTGGGAAAGGTTAGTATTCACTGTGGAGTCAATATTCAGCATGCCCTTTGCGCTTGGGTTAAAGGGCACCCCCACCCATAATAGATGGGTAGCCCACACATCTAATAAAAAAAAGGGAAATGTTAGTATTTATTTACTTTCGTTATTAGGTAAGTTGGCAGAGTAGACCATAAGAAAAGTAGCTCTCTTTCAAATCTCAAATCATTTAGGATTTGTTTGAATACCGCTTATTTTGCTGAAAATTGAAAATTTATTACTGAAAACACGATAGTAAAATAATTTTTAAATTATGAATAGTGTCGTGGGACCCAGAAATGCATAGTTGTGCGCGTTTTTGGCTAGGTTGTGAATAGTACAGTGGGACCCAGCCAAAAACGCAAAACGCAAATTAATTTGTACGCAAACGCATGCTAAGTGTTCATTTGCAAAACTTATTTTTGCCAACTTATTTTACTATTCAGCTTATTTTTGTTATTATTTATAGGTCTTATTGCACTTTTTGGTATTATTCATGGGTTTCACTGTACTATTTCAGATAACTTTTATATTTATCTATAGTATTTTCAGTAAAAAGTTTTCAGTTTCAGCAAAATAAGCAGATCTCAAACGGACCTTAAAGATGACCCTGATTTTAAGTGGAACAAAACTAGGAGTGCTTTTCTTTCGGGTGAAAAATCTTTATGTAAAATATTTTACACCCTTAAGGGTGTTTGGGTAGATAGAAAAACCCGGTTAAATTGAAATTAATTTTCAGCTGACCATAAAACAGGGTTTGATCAATGGACTGTAAAAAATTTTACATTTTTATTTTCACTATATTCATTTTACACCCTTCAGCTACCGCAGGGAGAGAGATAGAGAGAGAGAGAGATCTCGAGCCCATCTCACTGCCGGTAAAGTTTCTTCTACTCTCTTTCTCCCTATTCCTCCCTCTTTTTAAACTGTAAATTATGGATGTTGGTCATAAATTACAATGATTCCTGGACTCTTCCAATTCACTTGCTGTAAGGACTCTGCAATAAGTCCAAAAAGTACTATATATGGTGGGAAACAGCAGTAAAATGAAAAGTAAATGCTAGACACTACCTAAAAAATCTGCTGGGACCTTTCCATTGCTAAACCTTCCAGTTGGTTTTCCACCGATGAAATCTCTCCCATATGGTGGGAAATCACACTTAACCACAGTTTCAATGTAGTTGTTGTTGCCCGTATCCACTATTGAATCTCCAAAGATTATAACTGCAGGAACTGTTTCATTGTTAGGCAGCCTTTTAGTGCTGCCAGTAGTGATAATGGAAAATGTTGAACACGAGGAGGATTGAGAAAATAATTATATAGGAACAAGAAAGAGGTTTTGATGAGGGAAACTTCATTGTGTTATGGTAAAGAGATTTATGGGGAAAAGAAAAAAGAAGTATTAAATCTTGTTTGACAGTGTAGAACTTATTATTTGCATTTACATTACTATCTCTCGTGCTGCCTATTTATTGGACTCATAACTCACAATAGGTTGCACATGTACAGTTTGGGAAAGTTCAGCATTCACTATGTGGAGTCAATATTCAGCGTGCCCCTTGCACTAGGGTTAAAGGGCACCCCCACCCACAATAGATGGGGGTGGGGATGGGAAAGGTCAGTACTTATGTACTTTCGTTATCAGGTAAGTTGGTAGAGTAGACCATGCGAAAAGTAGCTCTCTTTCAAACCTCAAATCCTTTAAGGGTCTGTTTGGATACCGCTTATTTTGTTGAATACTGAAAATTTATTGTTGAAAATATTATAGCAAAATATTTTTAAACTATGAATAGTGCCGTGAGACCCAAGAATGCATGGTTATGCGCATTTTTACGTTTTTGGTTGGGTCGTGAATAGTGTCGTAGTACCCAGCCAAAAATGCAGAACACAAAATAATTTGCATGCAAATGCACGCTAAGTGTTCGTTTGCAAAAATTATTTTTGCTAACTTATTTTACTATTCAGCTTATTTTTGTTACTATTTATGAGTCTCATTGCACTTTTTGGTATTATTCATAGGTCTCACTGTACTATTTTAGTTAACTTTTACCTTTATCTATAGTATTTTCAGTAAAAAGTTTTCAGTTTCAGTAAAATAAGCAAATCCCAAAGGGACCTTAAAGATGACCCTGATTTTAAGTGGAACAAAACTAGGAGTGTGTTGGGTGAAAATTTTTTATGTAAAATATTTTACACCCTTAAGGGTGTCTGGGTGGATAGAAAATCCTGGTTAAATTGAAATTAATTTTCAACTGATCGTAAAATAGGGTCTGATCAATGGACTGTAAAATATTTTACATTTTTATTTTCACAAGAGAGAGAGAGAGAGAGAGAGAGAGAGAGAGAGAGAGAGAGAGATGGGTCTCTCTCTCTCTCTGCAAATCTGCCACACCCTTTCTTTTTCTCTCTCTCACGAACCTATCAACACCAATTGGTGGTTGGCTGACAATGGTTGGGTCCAATTTGGGTTTTGGCTAGGCTTTGGTTGGGGTTGACGATGACTGGATTTTTGCTAGGTGGTTGGTTGGGTTTAGATCAGCATGGATTGATGGTTAGCATAAGGTTTTGGGTTTTTGTGTGGTGGTTACTGGGTTTTGTGAGGTACTTATTGGATTATTTAAATATTTTTTGACAACAATTTTACATGCAAGTCAAACACTAAAAACCATTTTCCAGTGTATTTCATAGAATGCAACCAAACACCTAAAAATATTTTATACTTGTAAAACATTTTACATTGAGTCAAATACAACATAGGTGTGATGTGGAGTTTTTTTATTTATTTTTTATTTTTAGTTTTGGTTAATAGAAAAAAAAAATTCAATCGTTATTTATTATGTTTAGGTCATATATTGAAAATTAGTAGTAATATGCACCGTTTTGACATCACATGAACAAGCCTTGGTAAGAACTATGCACATCTGTAAATAGAGAGTGAGTCATATGGCCCTTGATCTTTTGCTTATGGTGGAGTTAGTAGATGAATTTTGTATGCATACACAAATAAGTGAAATTTCTAAATGGTAGAAATTTATAAAAAAAATTGAGAAATTAATATAAATATGATTGATTTTTTTTTTTTGGGAGAAACTAAATATGATTGAATTCAAACCCATAGATTTAAGGTTTTAAGTTAAATAGTGTCTAATTCCTAACATATTATAAAGGATTTAAGACCCCGGTCAGAATATCCCATGACATCATAGCTTTAGTGGATGAATAGTTATAACTACGGTTAAACAATTAAATTTATTATTTTCAATAGGTTAAACATTTGAAAAAATTGTTAATATAACATGAAATCAAAGTAGGAGAACTCAAGTTCGATCCTGATTTTTATGCTAGATTTTGCTATTGAATCTTACTACATTTGACAATCTTTATTTGCATACACATTCATTAATTGCACTCATAAGGTTGTACCGTTCGAGAAATGTATGTCAATATTTATGTTGCTTTCATTATCAGATAAGTTGGCAGCTTTAATAATACGGCTGGACAGCATTCGAGCTACTACTTTAATTAAATGTGTTACATCAAGCTACGATCCTTTGAATCACCTTACATTTGAGTTTGTATAGTTAGGGACATTGAGGAAGTTAGTATTTATGTTGCTTTCATTAACTTGTGAGACCAGTCACTCTTTAACTGTAACTGGTTGACCCATATAGATATTAGACTTAAATCCAAGCCATCCCCATTCCTAAGAAATCGTGCTCAAAGAGGACACGTAACCATGGCATTTTTTTGAAAGGGTCATACTAATGGATGTCCTTAGGACAATGGTTAATAATCAATTTTAGAAAAATTTTGATATCACTTTTATGGGAAATGGAAAAAACTTTTCAAAACATTAATTACTCTTTCTTCTTTTCCTATAAAAAGTCTCTTTAAATGGATTGTTAACCATTGCCCTAAGGACATCCGTTAGCATTTTCTCTCTTAAAAATAGCAAAAACTTCATAAAAATAAAATTTATAAGAACATAAAAACTTTTTCAAAATAGTTTATTAACAAATGTTTTAAGAAATTACATTTAACAAGAATAATGAAATAACAAAATGAAGATCTAGACCTCTCTCAATACACCAATGCAGGGTAAGACACTTGTATCACTCTTGATGTAATTTTCAAATTCCTTACGGACTAGTTAATTGAAAAATACAAATTCCCTAGAACCCAAAAGGCAGGAAAGGAAAGGAAAAACAAAACAATGATCAAAACAGCGCTGACTGAAATTCTAAAAAGAAATATAAACTAGAATTTTCAGAAAGCAGAATCCTTTGAATACTTCTTATATAAAGGCTCCCTTCTAGACATGTCAGATAAAAGCATAACAACACTACACACTAGCAAAAGCCAATCTGCAAAAGCCATTCTGTCCATCCCCCTGGCTGCCAATCAGCAAGAAGACAAGCTGATATGGGTGCCTAATGCCAAAGGTGAGTTTACAACCAAATCTGCATATAAGGTGTCAAACCCGCACCCTAATCAAAGCTCCTTGAGTGACCAGATATGGAAAAATATTTGGAAAATCAGAGTGCCAGAGAGGGTTAGAATGCTACTATGGAGGATTACAACATGTACCATTCCTGTTAGAGAAGTCTTAGGCCAAAGAGTGGAGCTTGACAACCAAGAGTGCATATTGTGTCAAGATGGCCAAGAAACTATTAGCCATCTTTTCTTTCATTGCCCTTAGGGATGACAATTTTTACCCGATTCGTGGGTACCCGACCTGGCCCAATCCTAATTGGTCGGATTTTACCCGGCCTGATAAAGAATAGGGTTGGGTTTGGGTTTAAAAAAAAAAACCCGAAGCGGGTCTGGGTTTTGGTAAAAACCCGGACCCGACCTGACCCGACCCGTTTACAACTAAAGGAAAATTACTAAAATACCTACCTATATATATCGCTTATGTCAAACCCTAACTCATTTCTCTGATATCTCTTAGCTTCAGCCACCTCTCTCAATGCTCTCACCTCACCCTCAATAATTCTCTGTCTCATTTTATCTCAAGCCACCCCACACGGTCTCACCCAGTCTGGTAGTCACCCTCACCGACCCACTGTAAAATGTACTCCCCCCTAGATCGAGGGTTTTACATGGAGTCGCCACTTATTTAATTTAAAAGGGAAAATAAGAAAACCTTTAATAAAAAATACTTCTTTTGTATTAATGTATATTGCAATTTACATCAAATTTGTAACAAAAATTTACAATGCTTTTTTGTCCTAGATACAATCTAAAAAAAAGTAAATTACATTGCTTTATTCCCTAGTTACAATCTAAAAAATGTAAAATTACAAGAGCATAGTCTATAACCCTTGATCTTGGTTCGGAGGCTAATTTACGAGATGGGAAGGGATTATGCACCCATCTCGCCCGGTGAAACCGGTCTCCTAGGTTAAGGTGGCCAATGTCATGTCATGTCAAACAAATACAAACAATATGTCATATAAACATGGTAATTTGTAGAAATTGTAAACAAATATGTGCTAAGAGAATCAAACATAAAAAAGACACAAAAAATGAAACTTGTTAGATAAAAATTTTAATGTAAAAAAAACATTAAAGTAATGGCATGTTCATCCAAGAAATCAATGTAAGCAAAGAATCCCTAGCCTAGACATGTTTATCTAAGCATGTGAGAAAAAGAAAACAATTTTGTCATGTTATTTGTAATCAACATAATTGCAGAGAGAACCAAATAAAAATAAAACATTTGAGCATATTTGATCATCCAAACAATTATGAAAAGAAGTAAAGGAAAATCCCTAGACATGTTTATCTAGAGAAACTCAAAATACTTAGACATGTTCGTTCAAGCATTTTTAAAAAAAAGTAAACAATTACCTAGACATGTTTATCTAAGTATTGAAGAGAAAGTTGTGTTTTTAGCCTAGAAGTGCTCATCTAAGCATTCAAGAGAAAAATTGTGTGCTAGCCTAGAAGTGTCCATCTAAGCATGTAAAAAGAATAACAATGAGACATATAGGCATATTCATCCAAACTTATCATAAAAGAAACAAATAATGACTTGTTAAACACTTATTCAAGCATGTGTAGAAAGTTAAGAATATAATTAATTACTTACCAGCATAGAACATAAATTAAAAATGAGGGGAAGTGATCACTTAAAGGGCTAGGGAGAAAGCAAGGAATTATTAAACTACAACCAAAGTAGGAACAATGGCTGCACAACAGCTTTTCTTTTCTGCTCTCTCACTAGCTCTCTAGAGGGAATTCGGGGTCCAGAGAATGACAGAGGTCTTCTCTATTTATAGGGGAAGGAATGGCTTAGCTTTAAAGCTAAGTTTTTAGCTTTCTTCTGAAGCTAAGGAGGGAGATAGCCTGTTTAAATGAGCTGGGACGGAGCTGGTGTTGATCCCCTTTTGAATTTTGAAAGGAAGTTGAAGATGATGCTGCACCCACTTCGTATTTTGGCTCTAACTTTCCGCTCAAAATTCCAATCGATTCAAGATTGGTGTTTTCTGAAATGAAATTCAATTATCTACAACTTTTTCAGAAATAGATAAAACCAAATTCCAACGTTTTCCAGACCAAAAATGCATTTAAAATTGCTGCTGAAAAAAGTAACGTCTTTTGAGCATTTTTGAAAATTTTCACAGGATGTATCTGTTTCTCTATCCACTTTATTTTTCAAAAAACTTTCTTCTGGAATTAAGGAAAGGGATAAGCCTATTAGATGAGCCTGAAAAGATTTGATTTTGATCCCCATTTGAAATTTCGAAAGATGATTGAAGATGATATTGAATTTATATTATCTTCTGCACCTGTTTCGTATTTTGGCCATAAATTTATGCTCAAAATTCCAATTGATTCGGAATTAATGTTTTTGGAAAGGAAATTTAATTCTCTACAACTTTTATAGAAATAGAGAAAACCGAATTTCAACTTTTTCTGGGCCAAAAATGCGATTCAATTTGCTGCTGAAGATAATGACGGTTTTTGAGCATTTTTCTTTTTTTTTTTTT